>NW_027522649.1:0-89890 GCF_052094955.1 Ictidomys tridecemlineatus
CTGCTCTCTGTGAGATCTTTCTCTACCCCTTCTCCAAACTTTGCTCTCTTTAACAGTATTCTGCACCTCAGTCTCTAACCTCATCTCTCTGCAACGGCCCTCCTGCAACCCAGTCTCCAACCTCTGTTCTCTACAGCAGTCTCTCTGAACCCCAGGCTACAAACTCTGCTGTCTGAAACAATCTTTCTGGACCCCAGTTTTCAAACTCTACTTTCTGTATCAGTTATTCTGCACCCCAGTCTGAAACCTCTGCCCTCTGTATCAGTCCTTCTGCACCTCAGCCTCCAAACTCTGCTCTCCGCAACAGTCCTTCTGCACCCCAGTCTCAAACTTCTGCTCTGTGCAAAAGTCCTACTACACACCAGTCTCCAACATCTGCTCTCTGCAATGATCCTTCTGCATCTCAGTCTCAAATGTGTGCTCTCTGCAACAGTCCTTCTACACCCCAGTCTCCAACATCTGCTCTCTGCAACAGTCCTCCTGCACCCCAGTCTCGAACCTGTGCTCTCTGTAACTATTCTACTGCACCCCGGTCTCCAAACTCTACTCTCAGTAGCGATCCTTCTGCACCTCAGTTTCCAACCTCTGCTCTCTCCAACGATCCTTCTGAACCCCAGTCTCCAAGGTCTGTTCTCTGCAACCGTCTCTCTGACCCCAGTCTCCAGCCTCTGCTCTCTGTAACATCCTTCTCCACCCCAGACCATTCCTTCCGTAAGGCAGTCTCAAACCTCTTCTCTCTATAACGGTTCTCCTGCACCCCAATTTCCAAACTCTGCTCTCTGTAACAGTCCTTTTATGCCTCAGTCTGAAACTTCTGCTCTCTGCAACAATCCTTCTAAACAACAGTCTCCAAAATGTGCTATCAGTAACAATTCTTCTGCACCCCAGTCTCCAACATCTGCTCTTTGGAACAGGTTTTCTGCAACCCAGTCTCTAAACTCAGCTCTGTGTAACAGGCCTTCTGCAACCCATCTCCAACCTCTTCTCTCTGCAAAAGTCCTTCTAAACCCCAGTCTCCAACCTCTGCTCTCTGCATCGATACTTCTGCATCCCAGTCTCAAACGTCTGCTCTCTGTAAGATCCTTGTGCAACCCGTTCTTTAAACTCTGCTCTCTGTAACACTTCTTCTGCACCCCAGTCTCCACCCTGTACTTTCTGTAAAAGTCCTTCTGCCCTTCAGTCTCCAACCTCTGCTCTCTGTAAGATCCTTCTGCAACCCATTCTCCAAACGCTGCTCTCTGTAAGAGTCTTCTGCTACCCAGTCTCAAAACTCTGCTCTCTGTAACTGGCCTTCTGCACCCCAGTCTTCAAACTCTGCTCTCTGTAACAGGCCTTCTGCACCCCAGTCTACAACATCTGCTCTCTGCAACGATCCTTCTTCTACCCAGTCTCCAACCTCTGCTCTCTGCAAACGTCTTATACACCAGTATCAAACATCTGCCCTCTGCAACGATCCTTCTGCATCCCAGTCTCCAACGTCTGCTCTCTGCAAACGTCTTATTATACCCCAGTATCCAACATCTGCTCTCTGCAAGGATTTTTCTGCATCCCAGTCTCCAACGTCTGCTCTCTGCAACAGTCCTTTTACACCCCAGTCTTCAACCTCTGCTCTCTGCTACAGTCCTTCTGCACCCCAGTCTCCAACCTCTGCTCTCTGCAACATTTCGTCAGCACCCCAGTCTTCAACCTGTGCTCTCTGAAACTATCCTACTGAACCCCGGTCCTCAAACTCTGCTCTCTGTATCGATCCTTCTGCACCTCAGTCTCAAACCTCTGCTCTCTGCAACGATCCTTCTGTATCCCAGTCTCCCACATCTGCTCTCTCTAACGGTCTTTCTGCACCCCAGTCTCCAAACTCTGCTCTCTGTAACAGTCCTTCTGTATGTCAATCTCCAAACTCTTTTCCCTATAACGGTCCATCTGCACCCCAATTTCCAACCGCTGCTCTCTGTAACAGGCCTTCTAACACTCAATCTAAAATTTCTGCTCTCTCCAACAATTCTTCTAAACCCCAGTCTCCAAACTGTGCTATCTGTAACAATCCTTCTGCACCCCAGTCTCCAACATTTTATTCTGTAACAGGTTTTCTGCAACCTAGTCTCCAAACTTTGCTCTCTGTAACAGGCCTTCTGTATCCCACTCTCCAACCTATCCTCTCTGCAACGATCCTTCTGCATCCCAGTCTCCAAAGTCTGGACTCTATAAGATCTTTCTGCACCCCGTTCTCCAAACTTTGCTCTCTGTAACAGTCATTCTGCACCTCAGTCTTCAACCTCATCTCTCTGCAAGGGCCCTTGTGCTCCGCAGTATCCAACCTCTGTTCTCCTCAGCTGTCCTTCTGCACCCCAGGCTACAAAATCTGCTCTCGGTAACATTCCTTCTGCACTCTAGTCTCCAAACTCTACTTTCCATATCAGTTATTCTGCACCCCAGTCTAAAACCTCTGCTCTCTGTAACAGTCCTTCTGAACCTCAGTCTTCAAACTCTGCTCTCTGCAACAGGCCTTCTGCACCCCAGTCTCCAACCCCTGCTCTCTGCAAACGTCTTATTATACACCAGTATCCAACATCTGATCTCTGCAACGATTTTTCTGCATCCCAGTCTCCAACATCTGCTCTCTGCAACAGTCTTTCTACACTCCAGACTGCAACCTCTGCTCTATGCTACAGTCCTTCTGCACCCCAGTCTCCAACCTCTGCTCTCTGCAACATTTCTTCTACACCCTGGTGTCTAACCTGTGTAATCTGAAACTATCCTACTGCTCCCCGGTCTCCAACCTCTGTTCTCTGCAATGATCCTTCTGAATTCCAGTCTTCAAACTCTGCTTTCTGCAACAGTACTTCTGCACCCCAGTCTCCAAGCTCTGCTCTCTGTAACAGTACTTCTGCACATCAGAGTTCAAACTCTGCTCTGTGTAACGATCTTTCTGCACCTCATGTCCAAACTCTGCTCTCTGTAAAACGCCTTCTGCACCACAGTCTCCAACCTCTGCTTTCTTTAACAGTTCTTCAGAACCGCAATCTCCAAACTCTGCTCTCTGTAACACTCCTTCTGCACCTCAGTCTCCATCCTTTGCTCTCTATAAGAATCCTTTGTCTCCCCTGTCTCCAACCTCTCCTCTCTGTAAAACTCCTTCTGCACCTAAGTATCAAACCTCTGCAATCTGTAACGGTTTTTCTGCACCCCAGTCTCCAAACTCTGCTCTCTTTATTAGTCCTTCTGCACCCAAGTCTCCAAACTCTGCTCTCTGGAACATTTCTTCTGCACCCCAGTCTCCAACCTTTGCTCTCTGTAACAGTCCGTCTGCACCCCAGTCTCCAACATCTGCTCGCTGCAACGATCATTCTTCTATCCAGTCTACAAACTCTGTTCTCTGTAAAAGTCTTTTTTATCGAGTCTCCAAACTCTTCTATTTGTAACGGTTCATCTGTTCCCAAATTGGCAACCCCTGCTTTCTGTAACAGTCCTTCTGCACCCCAGTCTACAAACTCTTCTCTCTGCAACGATCCTTCTGCACCTCAGTCTCCAAACTCTGTTCTCTCTAAAAGTCCTGCTGCATCTCAGTCTCCACCCTTTGCTTTCTGTAATGGTTCTTCTGCACCCCAGTCTCCAATCTCTGCTCTCTGTAACAATCCTTCTGCACCTCTGTTTCCAATGTCTGCTCTCTGTAACAGTCCTTCTGTACCCCAGTCTCCAAACTCTGCTCTCTGTAACAGTCCTTCTGTACCGGAGTCTCCAACCTCTTCTCTCTATAACGGTACTTCTGCACCCCAATTGCCAAACTCTGCTTTCTAAAACAGTCCTTCTGCACCTGAGACTCCAAACTCTGCTCTCTGCAACAGTCCTTCTAAGCCTCAGTCTGAAACCTCTGTTCTCTGCAACAATCCTTCTAAACCCCAGTCTTCAAACTGTGCTATCTGTAACAATCCTTCTGCACCCCAGTCTCAAACATCTGCTCTCTGTAACAGGTCTTCTGCAACTCAGTCTCTAAAGTCTGCACTCTGTAACAGGCCTTCTGAACCCTAATCTCCAAACTCTTCTCTCTGCAACGATTTTTCTGCACTTCAGTCTCCAACTTCTGTTCTCTGCAACAGTCCTTCTGCACCCCAGTCTCCATCCTCTGCTCTCTGTAAGATCCTTCTGCCCCCCGTTCTCCAAACTTTACTCTCTGTAACAGTCATTCTGCACCTCAGTCTCCAACCTCATCTCTCTGCAATGGCCCTCCTGCACCCCAGTATCCAACCTCTGTTCTCTGCTGCAGTCTTTCTGCACCCCAAACTACAAATTTTGAAGTCTGTAACAGTCATTATTCACCCCAGTCTCCAAACTCTACTTTCCTTGTCAGTAATTTTGCACCCCAGTCTAAAACCTCTGCTCTCTGTAAAAGTCCTTCTGCACCTCAGTCTCCAAACTCTGCTCTCCACAACAGTACTTCTGCAACCCAGTCTCAAAACTCTGCTCTGTGCAAAAGTCCTTCTACACACAAGTCTCCAACATCTGCTCTCTGCAACGATCCTTCTATATACCAGTCTCCAATGTCTGCTCTCTGCAACAGTCCTTCTACATCCCAGTCTCCAACCTCTGCTCTCTGCTGCAGTCCTTCTGCACCCCAGTCTCCAACCTCTGCTCTCTTCAACATTTCTTCTGCACCCCAGTCTCCAACCGGTACTCTGTAACTATTCTACTGCACCTCGGTCTCCAAACACTGCTCTCTGTAGCGATCCTCCTGCACATCAGTCTCCTAACTCTGTTCTCTCTAAAAGTCCTTCTGCATCTTAGTCTCCATCCTTTGCTTTCAGTAATGGTTCTTCTTCACCCCAGTCTTCAATCTCTGCTCTCTGTAACAATCCTTCTGCACCTCTGTCTCCAATGTCTGCTCTCTGTAACAGTCCTTCTGTACCCCAGTCTCCAAACTCTGCTCTCTGTAATAGTCATTCTGTACCACAGTCTCCAACCTCTTCTCTCTATAACGGTACTTCTGCACCCCAATTGCCAAACTCTGCTTTCTAAAACAGTCCTTCTGCACCTGAGACTCCATCCTCTGCTCTCTGTAACAGTCCTTCTAAGCCTCAGTCTGAAACCTCTGTTCTCTGCAACAATCCTTCTAAACCCCAGTCTTCAAACTGTGCTATCTGTAACAATCATTCTGCACCCCAGTCTCAAACATCTGCTCTCTGTAACAGGTCTTCTGCAACTCAGTCTCCAAAGTCTGCACTCTGTAACAGGCCTTCTGAACCCCAGTCTCCAAAATCTTCTCTCTGCAACGATTTTTCTGCACCACAGTCTTCAACGTCTGTTCTCTGCAACAGTCCTTCTGACCCCAGTCTCCAGCCTGGGCTCTCTGTAACATGCTTCTGCACCCCAGTTACCAAACTCTGCTCTCTGTGACATTCCTTCTGAACCCCAGTCTTCAAACTCTGCTTTTTGTAACAGTACTTCTGAACCGCAATCTCCAATCTTTGCTCACTGCAACATTTCTTCTGCACACCAGTCTCCAAACTGTGCTCTATGTAACTGTCTTTCTGACCCCAGTCTCCAACCTCTGCTCTCTGTAACCATCCTTCTTCACCTCAGACTTAAACCTCTTATCTCTGCAACGATCCTCCTGCACCTCAGTTTCCAACCTCTGCTCTCTGAAACGATCCTTCTGCACTACAGTTTCTGACCTCTGCACTCTGTAACAGTTCTTCTACAACTAGTCTCAAACCTCTTCTCTCTTTACCAATCCTTCTGCACCTCAGTCTCCCATCTCTGCTCTCTTTAATAGTCCTTCTGCACCGCAATCTCGAATCTCTGCTCTCTGTAACAGTCTTTCTGCACCCCAGTCTCAAACATCTTTTCTCTGCAACGATACTTCTGAACCTCAGTCTCAAATCTCTGCTCTCTGCAACCCAGTCTCCAGACTCTGCTCTATGTAAGATCCTTTTGCATCCCTTTCTCTAACCTCTGCGCTCTGTAAAAGTCCTTCTGCATCTCAGTCTCCAACCTTTGCTCTCTTTAATGGTCCTTCTGCACCCTTGCCTCCAACATCTTCTCTCTACAACAATCCTGCACCAAAGTCTCCAAACTCTGCTCTCTATAACGGTCCTTCTGCACCTCAATTGCCAACCTTTGCTTTCTGTAAAAGTCCTTCTGCACCTCAGATTCCAACCTCTGCTCTCTGGAACAATCCTTCTAAACCTCAGTCTGAGACCTCTGCTATCTGCAACAATCCTTCTGCACCCCAGTCTCCAAACTGTGCTATCTCTAACAATCCTTCTGCACCCCAGTCTCCAACCTCTGCTCTCTGTAACAGGTCTTCTGCACCCCAGTCTCCAGACTCTGCTCTCTGTAAAAGGCCTTCTGCTCCCCAGTCTCCAAACTCTTCTCTCTGCAACGATACTTCTGCACCTAAGTCTCCAACCTCTGCTCTCTGCAACAGTCCTTCTAAACCGCAGTCTCCAACCTCTGCTCTCTGCAATGATCCTTCTGCATCCCAGTCTCCAACAACTGGTCTCTGCAACAGTCCTTCTGCACTCCAGGCTACAACCTCTGCTCTCTGTTACAGTACATCTGCACCCTAGTCTTCAACCTCTGCTCTCTGCAACATTATTTCTGCACCCAAGTCTCAAACCTGTGCTCTCTGTAACTGTTTTGCTGCAACCCAATCTAAAACCTCTGCTCTCTGTAGCGATCCTTATGCACCTCATTCTCCAACCTCTGCTCTCTGCAACGATCTTTCTTCACCCCAGTCTCCATTCTTTGCTCTCTGTAAGAATCCTATTGCACCCCAGTCTCCAACATCTCCTCTCTGTAAAAGTCATTCTGCACCTCAGTCTCCAAGTTCTGCAATCTGTAACAGACTTTCTGCACCCCAGTCTCAAAACACTGCACTCAGAAATAGTTTTTCTGCACCTCAATCTTTAACCTCTTCTCTCTTTAATAGTTCTTCTGCACCCCAGTCTCCAACTTCTGCTCTCTGTAAAAATCCTTCTGAACCTCAGTTTCCAACCTCTGCTCTCTGCAACGGTTCTTCTGCACCCCAGTCTCCACACTCTTTTCTCTGCAACAGTCCTTCTTTACCGCAGTCTCCAAAATCTGCTCTCTACAACAGTCCTTCTGCACCCCAGTCTCCAACCTCTGCTCTCTGCTACAGTACTTCTGCACCCCAGTCTCCAACATCTGCTCTCTGTATCAGTCCTTTTGCACCTCAGTCTCCAACGTCTGCTCTCTGCAGCAGTCCTTTTACACCCCAGTAACCAAAATCTTCTCTGTGTAACCATCCTTCTGCACCTTAGTTTCCAACCTCTTCTCTCTTCAACGATCCTCCTGCACCCCAGTCTCCAACCTCTGATCTCTGTATCAGTCCTTCTGCAACACTGTCTCCAACATCTGCTCTCTGTAACGATCCTTCTGCACCTCATCTCCAAATTCTGTTCTCTGTAAAAGTCCTTCTGCACCTCAGTCTCCAACCTCTGCTCTCTATAACAGTCCTTCTGCACCCCACTCTCCAACATCTGCTGTCTGCAACGATCCTTCTTCTCTCCAGGCTCCAATCTCTGCTCACAGCAATGGTCCTTATACACCCCAGTTTCCAAACTCTGCTCTCTGTAACACTCCCTCTGCACCCCAGTCTCCACACTCTACTCTGTGTAAAAGTCCTTCTGCACCTCCGTCTCCAAACTCTGTTCTCTGTAAGATCCTTCTGCCACGCATTCTCCTAATGCTTCTCTCTGTATCAATCCTTCTGCACCCCAGTCTCCAAACTCTGCTCTATGTAACAATCCTTCTGCACCTCAGTCTCCAACGTCAGCTCTCTGTAACAGTCTTTATTTACCCCAGTCTCCAAAATCAGCTCTCTGCAACGGTTCTTCTGCAGCCCAGTCTCCAAACTCTGCTCTCTGTAACAGTCCTTCTGTACCGTAGTCTCCAACCTCTTCTTTCTATAATGGTTCTTCTACACGTGAATTGCCAAACTCTGCTTTCTGGAACAGTCCTTCTGAGCCTCAGATTCCAAACTCTGCTCTCTGTAACAGTCCTTCTAAGCCTCAGTCTGAAACCTCTGCTCTCTGCAACGATCTTTCTGCACCCCAGTCTCCAAACTGTGCTATCTGTAACAATTTTTTTGCACCCCTGTCTCCAAACTTTGACCTCTGAAAAATTTCTTCTGCACCCCAGTCTCAAACTCTGCTCTCTGTAACAGGCCTTCTGCACTCCTGTCTCCAACCTCTTTTCTCTGCAACAATCCTTCTGCAGCCCAGTTTCCAACCTCTGCTCTCTGTAACAATCCTTCTGAAACTCAGTCTCCAACCTCTGCTCTCTGTAACAGTCCATTTCTACCCTAGTCTCCAACATCTGCTCTTTGCAACGGTCCTTTTGAACCCCAGTCTCCAAACTCTGCTCTCTGTAACAGTCCTTCTGTACCACAGTCTCCAATCTCATCTCTCTTTAAAAGTCCTTCTGCACCTCAGTCTCCAAACTCTTCTCTCTGTCACAGTCCTTCTGCACCCAAGTCTCAAACCTCTGCTTTCTACAACAGTCCTTCTACACCCCAGTCTCCAAATTCTGCTATCTGCAACAGTCCTTCTGCACCCCAGTCTCCAAACTCTGCTATCTGAAGCAGTCTTTCTGCACCCCAGTCCCCAAACTCTGCTCTCTGTAAAATTCTTTCTACACCTGAGTCTTCAAACACTACTCTCTACAACGGTCTTTCTGAACCTCAGTCTCTAAACTCTATTCTCTGTAACAGTCCTTCTGCACCTCAGTCTCCAACATATTCTCTCTGTAAGATCCTTCTGCAACCCAGTCTGTAAACTCTGCCCTTCTGCACACCTTCTCTAACCTCTGTTCTCTATAACAGTCCTTCTGCACGCCGGTCTCAAACCTCGGCTCGCTATAACGATCCTTCTGCACCCCAGTCTCCAAACTCTGCTTTCTGCAACAGTCCTTCTGCACCTCAGTCTGAAAACTCTGTTCTCTGCAACGATAATTCTGCACCCTAGTCTCCAACCTTTTCTCTCTATAACAGTCTTGCTGTACCACATTCTCCAAAATCTTCTCTCTGTAATATCCTTCTGCAACACTGTCTCCAAACTCTGCTATTTGTAACAGTCCTTCTGCACCCCAGTTTCCAAACTCTGCTCTGTGTAACAGTCCTTTTGCACTCCATTCTCCAAACTCTGCTGTCTGCAACAGTCCTTCTGCACCGGAGTCTCCAAACTCTGCTTTCTGTATCAGTCCATCTGCACCCCAATCTCCAACCTCTGCTCTCTGTAACAGTCCTTCTGCACCTCAGTCTACAAACTCTGCTTTCTGCAACAGTCCTTCTGCAACCCAGTCTCCAATATCTGCTCTCCGCAACAGTCCTTCTGCACCAAAGTCTCCAAACTCTGCCTCTGTAACAGTCCTAATGAAAGGCAGTCTCCAAACTTTACTCTCTGCAACAGTGCTTCTGCACTCAAATCTCAAACCTGTGCTCTCTACAACAGTTCTTCTAAACCCCATGTCAAGTCTCTGCTCTCTGCAGCCGTTCCTCTGCAACCCAGTCTCCAACCTCTGCTCTCTATAACGATTTTTCTGAACCTCATTCACCAAACTCTACTTTTTGTAAAAGTACTTCTGCACCCCTTCTCCAAATTCTGCTCTGTGTAACAGGCCTTTTGCACTCCATTCTCCAAACTCTGCTGTCTGCAACAGTCCTTCTGCACCGGAGTCTCCAAAGTCTGCTTTCTGTATCAGTCCATCTGCACCCCAATCTCCAACCTCTGCTCTCTTTAACAGTCCTTCTAATCCTCAGTCTACAAACTCTTCTCTCTGCAACAGTCCTTCTGCAACCCAGTCTCCAATATCTGCTCTTCGCAACAGTCCTACTTCACAACAGTCTCCAAACTCTGCTTTCTGTACCAGTCCATCTGCACCCCAATCTCCAACCTCTGCTCTTTGTAACAGTCCTTCGGCACCTCAGTCTACAAACTCTGCTCTCTGCAACAGTCCTTCTGCAACCCAGTCTACAATATCTGCTCTCCGCAACAGTCCTTCTGCACCAAAGTTTCTATACTCTGCCTCTGTAACAGTTCGAATGACAGGCAGTCTCCAACTTCTACTCTCTGCAACAGTGCTTCTGCACACAAATCTCAAACTTGTGCTCTCCACATCAGTTCTTCTACACTCCATGTCAAGCCTCTGCTCTTTGCAGCAGTCCCTCTGCAACCCAGTCTCCAACCTCTGCTCTCTATAACGATCCTCCTGGACCTCATTCACCAAACTCTACTTTTTGTAAAAGTACTTCTGCACCCCTTCTCCAAATTCTGCTCTCCGTGACAGGCCTTCTACACCCCAGTCTCCGACCTCTTTTCTGTATAACAATCCTTCTGCAGCCCAGTCTCCAACCTCTGCTCTCTACAACTATCTTTCTGAAACCAAGTCTCCAACTTCTGCTCTCTGCAACAGTCCTTCGGCACCCCAGTCTCCAACATGTGCTCTGTGCAATAGTCCTTCTGCACCTCAGTCTGAAAACTCTCTTATCTGCAACGATCCTTCTGCACCTTTGTCTCCGACCTCTGCTCTCTGTAACAGTCCTGCTGCAACTTGTTCTACAACCTCTGCTCTCTGCAGGATTCTTGAGCAACCTTGTCTAAAAACTCTGCTCTCTGCAACAGTCCTTCTGCACCCCAGTCTCCAATATCTGCTCTCTGCAACAGTCCTTCTGCACCTCAGTCTGAAAACTCTGTTCTCTGCAACGATAATTCTGCACCCCAGTCTCCAACCTCTTCTCTCTATAACAGTCCTGCTGTACCACAGTCTCCAAACTCTTCTCTCTGTAAGATCCTTCTGTAACCCTGTCTCCAAACTCTGCTGTTTGTAACAGTCCTTCTGTACCCACGTCTCCAACCTCTGCTCTGTGTAATAGGCCTCTTGCACTCCATTCTCCAAACTCTGCTGTCTGCAACAGTTTTTCTGCACTGGAGTCTCCAATCTCTGCTTTCTGTATAAGTCCATCTGCATCCCAATCTCCAACCTCTGCTCCCTTTAACAGTCCTTCTGCACCTCAGTCTACAAACTCTTCTCTCTGCAACAGTCCTTCTGCAACCCAGTCTCCAATATCTGCTCTCCGCAACAGTCCTTCTGCACCAAAGTCTCCAAACTCTGCTCTCTGTATCAGTCCATCTGCACCCCAATTTCCAACCTCTGCTCTCTGTAACAGTCCTTCTGCACCTCAGTCTACAAACTCTGCTCTCTGCAACAGTCATTTTGCAACCCAGTCTCCAATATCTGCTCTCCGCAACAGTCCTTCTGCACCAAAGTTTCCAAACTCTGCCTCTGTAACAGTCCTAATGAAAAGCAGTCTCCAACCTCTACTCTCTGCAACAGTGCTTCTGCACACAAATCTCAAACCTTTGCTCTCCACAACAGTTCTTCGACACCCCATGTCAAGCCTCTGTTCTCTGCAGCAGTCCCTCTGCAACCCAGTCTCCAACCTCCGCTCTCTATAACGATTTTTCTGGACCTCATTCACCAAACTCTACTTTTTGTAAAAGTACTTCTGCACCCCTTCTCCAAATTCTGCTCTCCGTGACAGGCCTTCTACACCCCAGTCTCCGACCTCTTTTCTGTATAACAATCCTTCTCCACCCCAGTCTCCAACCTCTACTCTCTACAACGATCCTTCTGAACCCAAGTCTCCAACTTCTGCTCTCTGCAAAAGTCCTTCTGCACCTCAGTCTGAAAACTCTCTTATCTGCAACGATCCTTCTGCACCTTTGTCTCCGACCTCTGCTCTCTGTAACAGTCCTGCTGCAACTTGTTCTACAACCTCTGCTCTCTGCAAAATTCTTGAGCAACCTTGTCTAAAAACTCTGCTCTCTCCAACAGTCCTTCTGCACCCCAGTCTCCAATATCTGCTCTCTGAAAAAGTCCTTCTGCACCTCAGTCTGAAAACTCTGTTCTCTGCAACGATAATTCTGCACTCCAGTCTCCAACCTCTTCTCTCTATAACAGTCCTGCTGTACCACAGTCTCCAAAATCTTCTCTCTGTTAGATCCTTCTGCAACCCTGTCTCCAAACTCTGCTGTTTGTAACAGTCCTTCTGCACCCAAGTCTCTAACCTCTGCTCTGTGTAACAGGCCTTTTGCACTCCATTCACCAAACTCTGCTGTCTGCAACAGTCCTTCTGCACCGGAGTCTGCAAAGTCTGCTTTCTGTATCAGTCAATCTTCACCCCAATCTCCAACCTCTTCCCTCTGTAACAGTCCTTCTGCACCTCAGTCTACAAACTCTGCTCTCTGCAACAGTCCTTCTGCAACCCAGTCTACAATATCTGCTCTCCGCAACAGTCTTTCTGCACCAAAGTCTTCAAACTCTGCCTCTGTAACAGTCCTAATGAAAGGCAGTCTCCAACCTCTACTCTCTGCAACAGTGCTTCTGCACATAAATCTCAAACCTGTGCTCTCCGCAACAGTTCTTCTACACCCCATGTCAAGCCTCTGCACTCTGCAGCAGTCCCTCTGCAACTCAGTCTCCAACCTCCGCTCTCTATTAGGATCCTCCTGGACCTCATTCTTCAAACTCTACTCTTTGTAAAAGTACTTCTCCACCTCTTCTCCAAACTCTGCTCTCCGTAACAGGCCTTCTACACCCCAGTCTCTGACCTCTTTTCTGTATAACAATCCTTCTGCACCCCAGTCTCCAACCTCTGCTCTCTACAACGAACCTTCTTCATTTCAGTCTCCAACTTCTGCTCTCTGCAACAGTCCTTCTAAACCCCAGTTTCCTACCTGTGCTCTCTGCAATAGTCCTTCTGCACCTCAGTCTGAAAACTCTCTTCTCTGCAACGATTCTTCTGCACCCTACTCTCCAACCTTTGCTCTCTGTAACAGTCCTGCTGTAACTTGGTCTACAACTTCTGCTCTCTGTAAGATCCTTGAGAAACCTTGTATAGAAACTCTGCTCTTTGTAACAGTTCTTCTGCACCCCAGTCTCAACCCTCTGGTCTCAACGACGATCTTTCTTCAACCCAGTCTCCAACGTCTACTCTCTGCAACAGTCCTTCTGTAGCCGTGTCTCCAAAAACTGCTCTCTGCAACAGTCCTTCTGCACCTCACTCTGAAAACTCTGTGCTCTTCAATGATCCTTCTCCACCCCAGTCTCCAAACTTTCCTCTCTGTAACAGTCCTGCTGCACTTCAGTCTTCAAACTCTGCTCTCTGTAACAGTCCTTCTGCACCCCAGTCTCCAAACTCTGCTCTCTGTAACAGGCCTTTTGAACCCCAATCTACAACCTCTACTCTCTGTAACATTCCTTCTGCACCTCAGTCTACAACCTCTGCTCTCTGCAACAGTCTACTGCACCTCAGTATCCAAGCTCTGCTCTCTGCAACGATGTTTCTGCACCTCAGTCTCCAAATTCTGCTCTCTGTAAAAGTCCTTCTGTACCCCAGTCTTCAACCTCTGCTCTCTGTAAGATGATCTGAACCCTAGTATCCAAACTCTGCTCTCTGTATCAGTCCTTCTGCACCCCAGTCTCAAAAATCTGCTCTTTCTAACAGCCTTTCTGCACCTCAGTCTCCAACCTCTGCTCTATGCAACAGTCCATCTGCACTCCAGTCTCCAACATCTGCTCTCTGCAACAGTCCTACTACACCCTAGTTTTCAACCTCTGTTCTCTGCAACAGTCCTTCTGCCCCCCAGTCTCTAAACTCTGCTCTCTGCAACGATCTTTCTGGACCCCAGTCTCCAACCTCTGCTCTCTGCAACAGTCCTTCTGCACCACAGTTTCCAACCTCTTTGCTCTGTAATAGTTTTTCTATACCTCAGTCTTCAAACTCTGGTCTCTATAACGTTTTTTCTGCACCCCAATTTGCAACCTCTAGTTTCTGTAACAGTGTTTCTGCACCGCAGTCTCCAAACACTGCTGTCTGTAGCAGGACTTCTGCACCCCAGTCTTCAAAATATGGTCTCTCCAAAGATCTTTCTGCAACTTAGTCTCCAACCTCTGCTCTCTGCAATGATCCTCCTGCACCACAGTCTTTAACCTGTGATCTCTGCAACAGTCCTCCTGCACCACAGTCTCCAACCTCTGCTCTCTGTAACCGTCCTTCTGCACCCAAGTCTCCAAACTCTGCTCTCTGTAAGAGTCTTCCTACACATCAGACTCCAAACTCTGCTCTCTGCAACAGTTTTTCTGCACCTCATATCTAAACTCTGCTCTCTGCAACAGTCCTTCTGCACCCCAGTCTTGAAACTCTCCTCTCTGCAAAGATCCTTCTGGACCCCAGTCACTAACCTCTGCTCTCTGTAACAATCCTTCTGCACCACAGTCTCCAAATGCTGCTGTCTGTAAGATCCTTCTGCACTACAGTTTCCAAACTCTGCTCTCTGTAACATTCTTTCTCCACCCCATTTTTTAAACTCTGCCTTCTGCAAGTGTCCTGCGGTACCCCAGTCTCCAACCTCTGTCCTCTGCAATAGTCCTTGTGGTCCCCAGTCTCCAAACTCTGCTCTCCATAACGGGCTTTCAGCACCCTAGTCTCCACATTCTTCTTTCTGTATCAGTCCTTTTGAACCTCAGTCTCAAACCTCTGCTCTCTGTATCTATCCTTCTGCCCTTCACTCTCCAACTTGTGCTCTCTGTAATATTCCTTCTGAACCCCAGTCTTTAACCTCGACTCTCTGTAACAGTTTTTCTATACCGCAGTCTCCAAAGTCTGGTCTCTGTAACGGTTCTTCTGCACCCCAATTTTCAACCTCTGCTTTCTGTAACAGTCCTTCTGCACCTCAGTCTCCAAACTCTGCTCTCTGTAACAGTGCTTCTACACCTTAGTCTCCGACCTCTGCTCTCTGTAACAGTCCTACTGAACCTCAGTCTGACACCTCTGCTCTCTTCACGATCCTTCTGCACCCCACTCTTCAAACACTGCTCTCTGTAACAGTCCAGCTGCACCTCAGTCTCAAAACTCTGCTCTCTGTAAGAGCCTTCAGCAACCCAGTCTCCAAACTCTGCTCTCTATAACTGTCCTTCTGCACCCCAGTTTCCAACCTTTCCTCTCTGTTACAGGTCTTCTGCATTCCAGTCTTTCAACTCTTCTCTCTGTAGCAGGCCTTTTGCACCCCAGTCTCCAATATCTGCTCTCTGCAGCGATCCTTCTGCACCCCAGTCTCCAACATCTACTCTCTGCAATGATCCTTCTGCACCTCAGTCTCAAACCTCTAATCTCTGCAACTGTCCGTGTGCACCTCAGTCTCCAAATTCTGCTCTCTGTAATATCCTACTGCACTCCTGTATGCAACCACTTCTCTTTGTAAGAGAACTTCTGAATCCGAGGCTCCAAACTCTGCTCTCTGTAACAGTCCTTCTGCACCCCAGTCTTCAACCTCTGATCTCTACAACATTCTTTCTGTACCCGAGTTACTAAAATCTGCTCTCTTCAACAGTCCTTATGTGCACAAGTCTCCAACATGTGCTTTCTAAAACAGTTCTTCTGCACCTCAGTCTCAAAACCCTGCACTCTGCAACGACCCTTCTGCACCCCAGTCTCCAACCTCTGCTCTCTGTAACAGTCCTTCTGCACAATAGTCTCCAAACTCTGCTCTCTGTAACAGACATTCTGAACCCCAGTCTTTGACCTCTTCTCTCTGCAACGATTCTTCCCCACCCCAGTCTCCAAGATCTGATCTCTGCAACACTCCATTTGAACCTGTCTCCAAACTCTACTCTCGGTAACAGTCCTTCCGGACCCCAGTCTCCAAACTCTGCTCTCTCTAACAGTTGTTCTGCATCAGTCTCCAACCTCTGCTCTGTGTAACAGTCCTTCTGCACCCCAGGTTCTAAAATCTGCTCTCGTGAACGATCTTTCTGGATCCCAGTCTCTAGTGTCTGCTCTTTGCAACAGTCCTTCTGCACCACAGTCTCCAAACTCTGCTCTCTGTAAGATTTTCTGCACACCAGTTTCCAAATTCTGCTCTCTGTAACATTCCTTCTCCACCCCAGTCTCCAACCTCTATCCTCTGCAACAGTTTTTCTGCACCCCAGTCTCCAACCTCTCTTCTCTATAACAGGCCTTCTGCACGCCAGTCTCCAAATCTGCTCTCTTTAGCAGGCCTTCAGCACGCAAGTCTCCAAACTCTACTCTCTGCAATGATCCTTCTGCACCCCAGTCTTTCACCTCTGCTCTCGGCAATGATCCTACTGCACCCCAGTCTCCAACATCTGATCTCTACAACAGTCCTTCTGCACTTCAGTCTCCAAATTCTGCTCTCTGTAAAATCCTTCTTCACTGCTATCTCCAACCTCTGCTCTCTGTAACAGGCCTTCAGAACCCCAGTCTCCAACCTCTTCTCTCTGCAATGATTTTTCTCCACCCCAGTCTCCAACCTCTGCTCTCGGCAACAGTCCTGCACCCTAGTCACCAACCTCTGCTCTCTGTAAGATCCGTATGCACTCCAGTCTCCAACCTCTGCTTTCTGTAACAGTCCTTCTCCACACAAGTCTCCAAACTCTGCTCTCTGTAACTGTCCTTCTGCACCTCAGTCTCGAAACTCTGCTCTCTGTATCAGTCCATCTGCACCTCAGTCTCTAAAATCTGCTCTCTGCAACGATCCTTCTGGACCCCAGTCTCCAACTTTTGCTCTGTGCAACAGTCCTTCTGTACCACAATTTCCAACCTCTGCTCTCTGTAAAATCCTTCTGCACTCCATTTTCTAAACTCTGCTCTCTGTAATATTCCTTCTCCACCCCAGTCTCCAACCTCTGTCCTCTGCAACAGTCCTTTTGCTCCCCAGTCTCCGAGATCTGCTCTCTCTAACAGTCATTCTGTACCGCAGTCTCCAAACTCTGCTCTCTGTAACCGTCCTTCTACACCCCAATTTCCAAACTCTGCTTTCTGTAACAGTCCTTCTGCACCTCAGTCTCCAAACTCTGCTCTCTGTAACACTTCTTCTACACCTCAGTCTCCAACCTCTGCTCTCTGTAACAGTCCTTCTGCACCCCAGTCTCTAACCTCTGCTATTGGTAACAGTTCTATACCGCAGTATTCAACCTCTGCTCTCTTTAATGATCCTTCTGCATCCCAATTTCCAAACTCTGCTTCCTGTAACAGTCCTTCTGCACCTGAATCTCCAATCTCTGTTCTCTGTAACAGTCCTTCTACACCCCAGTCTCTAACTTCTTCTCTCTACAACAGTCCTCCTGCACCCCAGATTCCAAAATATGCTCTCTGCAACAGTCCTTCTGTACCTCAGTCTTAAAACTCTGCTGTCTGGAACGAAACTTTTGCATTCCAGTCTCCTACCTCTTCTCTTTTTAAGAGTCCATCTACACCTCAGTCTCCTACCTCTGCTCTCTTTAACAATCCTTCTGCACCTCAGTCTACAAATTCTGCTCCCTGTAAGATCCTTCTGCACCACTGTCTATAACCTCTGCTCTCTGTAACAGTCTTTTTGCACCCAGGTATCCAACCTCTGCTCTCCCCAACAGTTCTTCTGCACCCCAGTCTCCAAACTCTGCTCTCTGCAACAGTCCTTTGGCACCCTAGTTACCAACATCAGCTCTCTTTTACAGTCCTTCTGCTCCCAGTCTCCAACCTCTGCTCTCTGTAACAGTCCTCCTGTACTGCAGAATCCAACCTCAGCTCTCTTTATCAGTCTTTCTACACCGCAGACTCCAATCTATGCTTTCTGTATCAGTCCTTCTGCACCCCAGTCTCCAACCTTTGCTCGCTATAACATTCCTTCTGCACCCTAGTTTCCAAAATCCGCAATCTGCAACACTCCTTCTGCACCCCAGTCTCCAACCTCTGCTCTCTGTAACAATCCTACTGCACCTCAGTCTCCAAACTCTGTACTCTGCAATGTTACTTCTGCACCTCAGTCTCCAACATCTACTCTCTATATCAGTCTTTCCGCACCTGATTCTTCAACCTCTGCTCTCTGTAGGATCTTTCTTTAACCCAGTCTCCAAACTCTGCTCTCTGTAACAGTCCTTCTGCACACCAGTCTCCAACCTCTGCTCTCTGTAACCATCCTTCTGCACCCCAGTCTCCAAAATCTGCTCTCTCCAAGGATCCTTCTACACCTCACTCTCCAACCTCTGCTCTCTGCAAGGATTCTTCTGCACCACAATCTCAAACCTCTGCTCTCTGCAACAGTTTTTCTGCACACCAGTCTTCAACATCTGCTCTCTACAACAGTCCTTCAGCAACTCAGTCTAAAAACTCTGCTCTCTGCAACGATCCTTCTGCACCTCAGTCTCCTACCTCTGCTCTCTGTAAGACCCTTCTGTAACCCAGTCTCCAAAACTCTGCTTTCTGTAACAGTCTTTCTGTAGAATAGTTTCCAACTTCTGCTCTCTGTAACAGGAATTTTGCAACCCAGTCTCGAACCTCTGCTCTCTGTAACAGGCATTCAGAACCCCAGTCTCCTACCTCTTCTCTCTGTAATGATTTTTCTCCACCCCAGTCTCCAACCTCTGCCTTCGGCAAAAGTCCTTCTGCACCCTACTCACCAACCTCTGCTCTCTGTAAGATCCGTATGCACTCCAGTCTCCAACTCTTCTCTCTGCAACGATTCTTCTCCACCCCAGTCTCAAACATGTGCTCTCTGCAACTGTCCTTTTGCACCCCAGTCTCCAAACTCTGCTCTCTGTAACATCCATCTGAACCCCAGTCTCCAACCTCTGCTTTCTGTAACAGTCCTTCTGCAAACCAGTCTCCAAACTCTGCTCTCTGTAACTGTCCTTCTGAATCTCAGTCTCCAAACTCTGATCTCTGTAAAAGTCCATCTGCACCTCAGTCTCTAAAATCTGCTCTCTGCCACGATCCTTCTGGACGCCAGTCTCCTACTTCTGCTCTCTGCAACAGTGCTCCTGCACCACAGTCTCCAGACTCTGCTCTTTGTAAGATCCTTCTGCACTCCAGTTTCCAAACTCTGCTCTCTGGAACATTGCTTCTCCACCCCAGTCTCCAACTTCTGTCCTCTGCAGCAGTCCTGCTGCTCCCCAGTCTCCGAGATCTGCTCTGTGTAACAGTCCTTCTGTACCACAGTCTCCAAACTCTGCTCTCTGTAACGGTCCTTCTACACTCCAATTTCCAACCTCTGATTTCTGTAACAGTACTTCTGCACCTCAGTATCCAAACTCTGCTCTCTGTAACACTCTTTCTACACCTCAGTCTCCATCCTGTGCTCTCTGTAACATTCCTTCTGCACCCCAGTCTCCAATCTCTTCTCTCTGCATTGGTACATCTGCACCCCAGTCTCCAACCTTGTTCTCTACAACAGTGCTTCTATACTGCAGTCTCCAACCTCTGTTCTCTCTAAGGGTCCTTTTGCAACCCAGTCTTCCACCTCTAATCTCTATATCAGTCATTCTGCACCACAGTCTCCAAACTCTGCTCTCTGTAATCATAATTCTGCACCTCACTCTGCAACCTCTGCTCTCTGAAATAGTCCTTCTGCAACCAGTCTTCAAACTCTGCTCTCTGCAAGAGTCCTTCTGCACCCCAGTCTCCTTCCTCTGCTCTCTGCAACAGTCCTTCTCCACCCCAGTCTCCAACCTCTGCTCTCTTTAACAGTCCTTCTGTACTGCAATCTCCAACCTCTGCTCTCGGTAAGGGTCCTTCTGCACCCAAGTCTCCAAACTCTGATTTCTGTATCAGTCTTTCTGCACCGCAGTCTCTAACCTGTGCTCTCTGTAACAGACTTTCTGAACCTCAGACTCCATTCTCTGCTCTCTGCAACAGTCCTTAAGCGCCCCAATCTTTAACCTCTTTTCTCTGCCACAGTCCTTCTGCAGCTCAGTGTCAAAACTCTGCTCTGTGTAAGATCCGTCTGAAACCCAGTCTCCAACCTCTACTTTCTGCAATGGTCCTTCTGTAAACCAGTCTCCAACATCTGTTCTCTACAACAGTCATTCTGCACCCCAGTCTCCAACGTCTGCTCTTTGTAAGCGTCTTTCAGTCTCCAACCTCTGTTCTCTGTAAAGGTCCTTCTGCACCCCAGTCTTAAACCTCTGCTTTCGGTATCAGTCCTTCTGCACTGCAGTCTCCAAACACTGCTCTCTCCAACGATCCTTCTGCACCTCAGACTCAAATCTCTGCTCTCTCTAACAGTCCTTCTGTACCTCCTTCTCCAACCTGTGCTCTCTGTAAGATTCTTTTGCAACCCAGCCTCCAAACTCTGATCTCTGTAACTCTCCTTCTTCACCCCAGTCTCCAAGAACTGCTCTCTGTAACAGGCCTTCTTCACCCCAGTCTCCAAACTCTGCTGTATATAACAGGCCTTTTGCACCCAGTCTCCAAACTCTTCTCTCTTCAATGATCCTTCTCCACCCCAGTCTCCAACCTCTGCTCTCAGCAACAGTCCTTTGGCACCCCAGTCTCCAACCTATGCTCCCTGTAAGACCCTTCTGCACACCTGTCTCCAACCTCTGCACTCTGTAACACTCCTCTGCACACCAGTCTCCAACTTCTGCTCTCTGTAAGGGTCCTTCTGAACCTTAGTCTCCAACTTCTGCTCTCTGCCACACTCCTTCTGCACCCCAGTCTCCTAACTTTGCTCTCTGTAACAGTTTTTCTGCACCTCAGTGTTTAACCTGTGCTCTCTGTAAAAGTCTTTCTGCACTCCAGTCTCCAACCTGTGCTCTCAGTAAAAGTCCTCTGCACAACAGTATCCAACCTCTGCTCTCTCTAACAATCCTTCTGAACCCCAGTCTCAAAATTCTGCTCTCTTCAACGATCCTTCTGCACCCCAGTCTCCAAAGTCTGCTCTCTGTTTCACTCCTTCTGCACCCCAGTCTTCAAACTCTGCTTTCTGTAACCGTCTTCTGCATCTCAGTCTCCATCCTCTGCTCTATGCAACAGTTCTTCTTCACCCAAGTCTCCAACGTCTTTTCTCTGAAAAAGTCTTTTTAAACCCTAGTCGCCAACCTCTGCTCTCTGAACCAGTCCTTCTACACCGCATTCTCCATAATCTGCTTGCCCCAAGGATACTTCTGCACCCCAGTCTCCATCCTCTGCTCTCTGCAGCTTTCCTTTTGCACCCCAGTCTGAAGCATCTGCTCTCTGCAACAGTATTTCTCCACCCCAGTCTCCAAACTCTGCTCACTGTAACAGTCCTTCTGGACCCCAAACTCCAACCTCTACTCTCAGCAACAGTCCTTCTACACCCCAGTCTCCACCCTCTGCTCTCAGCAAAAGTTTTTCTGCACCCCAGTCTCCAAACTCTTCTCTCTATAACTATCCTTCTTCACCTCAGTCTCCAACCTCTGCTCTTTTCAAGGGTCCTTCTCACCTCAGTCTCCAACCTCTACTCTCTGTAACAGTGCTTCTTCACCTCAGTCTCCAAACTCTTCTGTTTGTAAGATCTTTCTGAACCCCAGTCTCCAACATCTGCTCGCTGCAACAGTCCTTGTGCAATCCAGTCTCCAACGTCTGCTCTCTGCAACAGTTCTTCTGTACCTCAGTCTAAAAAACTGCTCTCTGCAACAATTTTTCTGTACCCAAGTCTCCAAACTCTGCTCTCTTTAATAGTCTTTCTGTACCTCTGTCTCCTACCTCTGCTCTCTGTAAGACCATTCTGAAACCCAGTCTGCAAACTCTGCTCTCTCTAACAGTCATTCTGAACCTCAGTCTCCAACCTCTTCTCTCTGAAACAGGGCTTCTGCACCCCAGTCTTCAAGCTCTACTCTCTGCAACAATCCTTCTGCACCCCAGTCTCCTACCTCTTCTCTCTTCAACAGTTCTTCTGCACCCCAGTCTCCTACCTCTGCTCTCTGTAAGATCATTCTGCACACCCATCTACAACCGCTGCTAGCTGTAACAGTCCTTCTGGAACCTATCTCCAAATTCTTCTCTCTGCAATGGTCCTTCTGCACCTCAGTTTACAACCTCTGTTTTCTGCAACAGTCCTTCAACACCCCAGTCTCCAAACTTTGCTCTCTGTAACAGTCCTTCTGTACCAGAGTCTCCAACCTCTGCTCTCGGTGACGGTTTTTCTGCCTCCCAGTCTCCAACATCTGCTTTATTTGTAAGTCCTTCTGCAGCCCAGATTCCAAGCTCTGCTCTCTGTAACAGTCCTTCTACACCTCAGTCTCCAACCTCTGCTCTGTGCAACACTCGTTCTGCACCCCAGTATCAAAACTATGCTCTCTGTAATAGTCCTTCTGCACCCCAGTCTCCAACCTCTTCTCTTTGTAATGATCCTTCTGCACCCCAGTCTCAAACATCCGCTCTCTGTAACAGTCCTTCTACACCGCAGTCTCCGAACTCTTTTCTCTGTAAGATCCTTCTGAAACCCAGTCTCCAAAGTCTGCTATCTGTAACTGTCCTTCTGCACCCCAGTCTTTAACCTCTGCTCTCTGCAACAGTCCTTTTTCACCTCAGTCTCCAAACTCTGCTTTCTGCAACAGTTCTTCTGCACCCAAGTCTCCAACCTCTGCTCTCCGCAAAATTTCTTCTGCACCCCAGTCTCCAAACTGTGCTCTCTGTAAAAGGGTTTCTGCACCCCAGTCTCCAAACTCTGCTTTCTGCAACGATCATTCTGAACCACAGTTTCCAAATTCTGCACTCTGTAACAGTCCTTCTATACCTAGTCTCCAACCTCTTCTATCTGTAACAATCCTTCTGCTCCTCAGTCTCCAACCTACGCTCTCAGTAACAGTCCTTCTGCCTCTCAGTCTCCAACCTCTGCTCTCTCTGTAACAGGCTTACTGAACCCCAGTCTCCAACCTCTGCTCTCTGTAACAGTTCTTTTGCACCCCAATCTCGAAACTCTGCTCTCTATAACAGTCTTCTAAACCGAAGTCTCCAACCTTTTTTCCTGCAACGATCCTTCTGAACCTCAGTCTCCAACCTCGGCTCTCTGCAACAGTCTTTCTGCACCCCAGTCTCCAGACTCTGCTATCTGTAAGATCCATTTGCATCCCAGTCTCCAACATATGCTCTTTGTAACAGTCCTTCTGCACCTTAGTATCAAAACTCTGCTCTCTGTAAATGTCCTTCTGCACCTCAGTCTCCAACCTTTGCTCTCTTTAATGGTTTTTCTGTAACGCAGTCTCCAAATTCTGCTATCTGTAGCATTCCTTCTGCACCTCAGTCTTCAACGTCTGCTCTCTGTAACAGTCCTTCTGCACCCCAGTCTCCAACATCTGCTCTGTGCAACGGTCCGTCTGCACACCAGTCTCCAAACCCTGCTCTCTGTAACGGTCCTTCTGCACCTCAGACTCCAACCTCTGCTCTCTTTAACAGTCCTTCTAAGCCTTAGTCTGAAACTTCTGATCTTTACAACGATTCTTCTTCACCCTAGTCTTCAACCTCTGCTTTCTGTAACAGTCCTTCTTCACTCCAGTCTCCAAGCTCTTCTCTCTGCAACAATCCTTCTACACTCCAGTCTCCAACCTCTGCTCTCCGCTACAGTCCTTCTTCACCCCAGTCTCCAACCTCTGCTCTCTGTAGCTATCCTTCTGCACATCAGTTTTCAAACTCTGCTCTCTTCAACATTCTTCTCCACCTCAATCTCCATGTTCTGGAATCTGTAACGGTCCTTCTGCACCCCAGTCTCCAACCTCTGCTATCTGCAACGATCCTTCTTCACCTCAGTCTCCATCCTCTGCTCTCTGCAACTGCTCTCTGCAACTGTACTTCTGCACCCCAGTCTCCTTCCTCTGCTCTTTGTAAGAATCCTTCTGTACCCCAGTCTCCAACCGCACCTCTCTGTAACAGTCCTTCTGCACCTCAGTGTCCATCCTCTGCTCTGTGTAATGAACATTCAGCACCTCAGTCTCCAACCGCTGATCTCTGTAACAGGCCTTCTTAACCACATTCTCCGACCTATGCTTTCTGGATAAGTCCTTTTGCACACCAGTATCCTAACTCTGCTCTCTGTAACAGTCCTTCTGTACCGCAGTCTCAAAACTCTGCTCTCTGTAAAGGTCTTTCGGCACCCCAGTCTCCAACGTCAGCTTTCTGTATCAGTTCTTCTGCACCCCAGTCTCCAACATCTGCTCTCAGTAAGAGTCCTTCTGCAACCAAGTCTCCAACTTCTGCTCTCTGCAACATTTCTTCTGCACCCAAGTCTCAATCGGTGCTCTCTGTAACTGTCCTTCTGCACTCCAGTCTCCAAACTCTCCTCTCTGTAACGATCTTTCTGCACCACAGTCTGAAACCTCTGCTCGCTGCAACGATCTTTCTTACCCTCATAATCCAAACTCAGCTCTCCGCAATGATCCTTCTGCACCCCAGTCTCAAAACTCTGCCGTCTGTAAGAGTCCTTCTGCACTTCAGTCTCCAATCTCTGCTCTCTGTAACAATCCTTCTGCACCTCAGTCTCCATTCTCTGCTATCTGTAACAATCCATCAGAACACCAGTCTCCAAACTCTGTTCTCTGTAACAGGTCTTCTGCACCACAGTCTCCAAACTCTGCTCTCTGTAAGATGCCTAATGCACCCCAGTCTCCAACCTCTTCTCTCTGCAATGATCCTTCTCCACCTCAGTCTCCAACCACTGCTCTCTGCAACAGTCCTTCTGCACCTCAGTCTCCAACCTCTGCTCTCTGTAAGATCCTTCTTCACACCAGTCTCCAAACTTTGCTCTCTATAACAGTCCTTCTGCACCTCAGTCTCCAAACTCTGCTCTCTGCTACGGTCCTTCTGCACCCCAGTATCCAAACTCTGTTCTCTGCAACAGTCCTTCTGCACCCCAGGCTCCAAACTCTGTTCTCTGTAACAGTTCTTCTGTACCGCAGTCTCAAACCTCTGCTGTCTGTAACGGTCCTTCTGCACCCCAGTCTCCAAACTCTATTTCCATATCAGTTATTCTGCACCCCAGTCTCCAAACTCTGCTCTCTGTAACAGTTCTTCTGCACCTCATTCTCCAACCTCTGCTCTTTTCAACAGTTCTTCTGCACCCCAGTCTCCAACCTATGCTCTATGTAAGATCCTTCTTCACCGCAGTCTCCAAACTTTGCTCTCTATAACAGTCCTTCTGTACCTCAGTCTCCAACTTCTGCTCTATGCAACATTCCTTCGTCACCCCAGTCTCCAACCTCTGTTCTCAGTAAAAGTCTTTCTACACCCCAGGCTCCAAACTCTACTCTCTGTAACAGTCCTTCTGTACCGCAGTCTCCAACCTCTGCTGTCTGTATCGGTCCTTCTGCACCCGAGACTCCAAACTCTACTTTCCATATCAGTTATTCTGCACCCCAGTCTTCATTCTCTGCTCTCCATAAAAGTCCTTCTGCACCTCAATCTTTAATCTCCGCTCTCTGCAACAGTCTTTCTGCACCCCAGTCTCCAAGCTCTTCTCTCTGCAAAAGTGCTTCTACACCCCAGTCTCGAAACTCTGCTCTCTGCAACGATCCTACTGCACCCCAGTCTCCAACCTCTGCTCTCCGCTACAGTCCTTCTTCACCCCAGTCTCAAACATCTGCTCTCTGCAACATTTCTCCTGCACCCCAGTCTCCATCCAGTGCTCTCTGAAACTGTCCTGTTTCACCCCAGTCTCCAATGTCTGCTCTCTGTAGCGATCCTTAGGAATCTCTCTCTGCAACAGTCCTTCTGCACCCTAGTCTCCAAGCTCTGCTCTCTGTAACAGTCCTTCTGCACATCAGTGTTCAAACTCTGCTCTTTGTAAAAATTCTTCTTCACCTCAGTCTCCGAACTCTGTTCTCTGTAACAGGCCTTCTGCACCCCAGTCTTCAAGCTCTGCTCTCTGTAACGATCTTTCTGCACCTCAGTCTCCAAACTCTGCTCTCTGTAACAGACTTTCTGCACCCCATTCTCCAACATCTGCTCTCTGTAACAGTTTTTCTGGTCACCAATCTACAAACTCTGCTCTCTGTAACGCTCCTTCTGCACTCCAGTCTCCATCCTCTGCTCTCTGTAACACTCCTTGTGCACCACAGTCTCCATCCTCTGCTCTCTGTAAGAATCCTTCTGCACCCCAGTCTTCAACCCCTCCTCTCTGTAACAGTCCCACTGCACCTCAGTCTCCAACCTCTGCTCTCTGTAATGAACATTCTGCACCTCAGTCTTCAACCGCTGCTCTCTGTAACATGCCTTCTGAACCCATTCTCCAACCTATGCTTTCTGGATCAGTTCTTTTTCAAACCAGTATCCTTCCTCTGCTCCCTGTAACAATTCTTCTGCACCTGAGTCTCCAACCTCTTCTCTCTGAAACGGTCCATCTACACCCCAGTCTCCAAACTCTGTTCTCTGCATCAGTCCTTCTGCACCCCAGTATCCAATTTCTTGCTCTGTATCAGTCCTTCTGTACCACAGTCTCAAAACTCTGCTTTCTGTAACGGTCCTTCTGCACTCCAGTCTCCAACCTCTGCTTTCTGCAATAGTCCTTCTGCACCCCAGTCTCCAACCTCTGCTGCCTGCAAAAGTCCTTCTACACCCCAGTCTCCAATCTCTACTATCTGCAACAGTCCTCCAGCACCCCAGTCTCCAACCTCTGCTCTCCATAACAATCTTACTGTACCTCAGTCTTTAACCTCTACTCTCTGTAACAGTCCTTCTGAATCTCAGTGTCCAATCTCTGCTCTCTGCAATAGTGCTTAAGCACCGCTGTCTCAAATTCTGGTCCCTGCAACAGTCGTTCTACACCCCAGCCTCAAACTTCTGCTATCTGCAACAGTCCTTCTGCACCTTAGTCTCCAACCTCTACTCTCTGCAATGAAACTTCTGAGCCCCAGTCTCCAACATCTGCTCTCTGCAACAGTCCTTCTTCACCTCAGTCTGAAAACTCTGCTCTCTGCAACGATCCTTCTTCACCTCAGTTCCGAAACTCTGATCTCTGCAATTGTCCTTCTGAACCCCAGTATTCAACCTCTGCTTTCTGTAACAATCCTTCTGCACCTCAGTCTCCAACATCTGCTCTCTGAAAAAGTCCTTCTGCACCCCAGTCTCTAGCATCTGCTCTCTGCAACAGTCCTTTTCCACCTCAGTCTCTAACCTCTACTCTCTGTAACAGTCCTTCTGCACCTCACTCTCCAACATTTGCTCTTTGTAAGATTCTTCTGCAACCCAGTATCCAAACTCTGTCCTCTGTAACAATCCTTCTGAACCCCTTCTCAAAACTCTATTCTCTGTAACAGTCCTTCTGAACACCAGTCTCAAAACTCTGCTTTCCACAAAGATCTTTCTGCACCCTAGTCTCCTTTCTCTGCTATCTGAAACAGTCCTTCTCCACACCAGTCTCCAACCTCTGCTCTCTGTAACAGTCCTTCTGAAGTGCACTCTCAAAATCTGCTCTATGTAACGGTCCTTCTGCACCCAAGTCTCCAATCTCTTCTCTCTGTAACACTCGTTCTGCACCTCAGTCTCCAAACTCTGCTCTCTGCAACAGTCCTTCATCACCTCAGTCTGAAAACATTGTTCTCTTCAAGGATTCTTCTGCACCCCAATCTCCAAACTCTGCACTCTGTAATAGTGCTTCTTTACCTCAGGCTACAAACTCTGATCTCTGCAAAAGTCCGTCTGCACCCCAGTCTCCAAACTCTGCTTACTGTATCACTCCATCTTCACCACAGTCTCCAAATTCTGCTCTGTGTAAGATCCTTCTGCACTACAGTTTCCAAACTCTGCTCTCTGTAACATTCCTTCTCCACCCCAGTCTTTAACCTCTGCTTCCTGCAAGTGTCCGGTGGCACCCCAGTCTCCAACCTCTTTCCTCTGCAACAGTCCTTGTGGTCCCCAGTCTCCAAACTCTGCTCTTCGTAACGGTCTTTAAGCACCCCAGTCTCCAAACTCTTCTTTCTGTATCAGTCCTTTTGAACCTCAGTCTCAAAACTCTGATCTCTATATCTATCCTTCTGCACTTCACTTTTCAACCTGTGCTCTCTGTAATATTCCTTCTGCACCCCAGTCTCCAACCTCTGCTATCTGTAACAGTTTTTCTGTACCGCAGTCACCAAACTCTGGTCTCTGTAACGGTCCTTCTGCACCCCAATTTCCAACCTATGCTTTCTGTAACAGTCCTTCTACACCTCAGTCTCCAAACTGTGCTCTCTGAAACAGTCCTTCTACACCTCAGTCTCCAACCTCTGCTCTCTGTAACAGTCCTTCTGCACCTCAGTCTGACACCTCTGCTCTCTGCAGGATCCTTTTCACCCCAGTCTCCAAACACTGCTCTCTGTAACAGTCCACCTTCACCTCAGTCTCTAACCTCTGCACTCTGTAAGATTTTTCAGCAACCCAGTTTTCAAACTCTTCTCTCTATAACTGTCATTCTGCACCCCAGTTTTCAACATTTCCTCTCTGTAACAGTCCTTGTGCACCTCAGTCTCCAAACTCTTCTCTCTGTAGCAGGCCTTCTGCACCCAAGTCTCCAATATCTACTCTCTGCAAAGATCCTTCTGCACCCCAGTCTCCAACATCTGCTCTCTGCAATGATCCTACTGCACCTCAGTCTCAAACCTCTAATCTCTGCAACTGTCCTTCTGCACCTCAGTCTCCAAATTCTGCTCGCTGTAATATCCTGCTGCACCCCTGTATGCAACCTCTTCTCTCTGAAGCAGAACTTCTGAGTCCGAATCTCCAACCTCTGCTCTCGGTAATAGTCTTTCTTCACCCCAGTCTCCAAACTCTGCTCTCTACAACAGTCCTTCTGCACCCGAGTTACCAAAATCTGCTCTCTCTGACAGTCCTTCTCTGCCCCAGTCTCAAACATCTGCTTTCTAAAACAGTTTTTCTGCACCTCAGTCTCAAAACCCTGCTCTCTGCAACGACCCTTCTGCACCCCAGTCTCCAACCTCTGCTCTCTGTAACAGTCCTTCTGCACCTCAGTCTCCCAACTCTGCTCTCTGGAAGATTCTTTTGCAAAACAGTCTTTAAACTCTGCACTCTGTAACAGTCCTTCTGCACAACAGTCTCCAAACTCTGCTCTCTTTAAAAGACATTCTGCACCTCAGTCTTTAACCTCTTCTCTCTGCAACGATTATTCTTCACCCCAGTATCCAACATCTGATCTCTGAAACACTGCTTTTGAACCCCAGTCTCCAAACTCTTCTCTCTATAAGATCCATCTTAACCCCAGTCTCCAAACTCTGCTCTCTATAAGATCCATCTGAACCCCAGTCTCCAAAGTCTGCTCTCGGTAACAGTTTTTCTGCACCCCAGTGTCCAAATTCTTCTCTCTCTAACAGTCCTTCTGCACCTAAGTCTCCAACCTCTTCTCTGTGTAACAGTTCTTCTGCACCCCAGGTTCTAAAATCTGCTCTCTTGAACGATCCTTCTAGAACCCAGTCTCTAATGTCTGCTTTTTGCAACAGTCCTTCTGCACCACAGTCTCCAACCTCTGCTCTCTGTAAGATCTTTCTGCACTCCAGTTTCCAAACTCTGTTCTCTGTAACATTCCTTCTCCACGCCAGTCTCCAACCTCTGTCCTTTGCAACATTTTTTCTGCTCCCCAGAATCCGAGATCTGCTCTCTGTAACAGCCCTTCTGTTCCGCAGTCTCCAACCTCTGCTTTTTGTAAAGATCCTTCTAAACCCCAGTCTCCATCTCTGCTTTCTGTATCAGTCTGTCTGAACCCCAGTCTCCAACCTCTGTTCTCTGTATCTATCCTTTTGCACCTTAGTCTCTAACCTGTGCTCTATGGAAGAGTCCTTCTGCACCCCAGTCTCCAACCTCTGTTCAGGGTAACAGACCTATACCGCAGTTTCCAAACTCTGCTCTCTGTAATGGTCCTTCTGCAGCCCAATTTCGAAACTCTGCTTTCTGAAACAGTTCTTCTGCACCTGAGTCTCCAAACTCTCCTCTCTGTAACAGTCCTTCTACAACTCAATCCCCAACCACTGCTCTCTTTAACAGTCCACCTGCAACTCAGTCTCCAAACTCTGCTCTCTGTAAAATCCTTACGAAACCCAGTCTCCAAACACTGCTCTGTATAACAGTCCTTCTGCACCCAGTCTCCAAACTCTCCTCTCTGTAAGTGGCCTTCTGCACGCCGGTCTCCAAACTCTGCTCTCTGCAATGATACTTCAGAACCCCAGTCTCCAAACTCTGCTCTATGCAATGATCCTACTTCACCCCAGTCTCCAAACTCTGATCTCTACAATAATCCTTCTGCACCTCAGTATCCAAATTCTGCTCTCTGTAAGATCCTTCTGCACCCCTTTCTTCTAGCTCTGCTCTATGTAACAGAACTTCTGCACCTCAGTCTCCAATCTCTGCTCTTTGCAACAGTCCTTCTGCACCACAGTCTCCAAACTCTTCTCTCTGTAAGATCCTTCTGCACCTCAGTCTCCTACCTGTTCTCCGGTTTCCAAATTCTTCTCTCTGTAACATTCGGTCTTCACCCTAGTATTTAGCCTCTACTTTCTGCAAGTGTTCTGCGGCACCCCAGTCTCCAAACTGTGTCCTCTACAACAGTCCTTCTTCTGCCCAGTCTCCAACAACTGCTCTCTGTAAAGGTCCTTCTTAACCCCAGTCTCAAACCTCTGCTTTCTGTATCTATCCTTCTGCACCTCAGTCTCCAAACTGTTTTCTCTGTAACATTCCTTCTGCACCCCAGTCTCCAAACTCTGCGCTCTGTAACAGTTTTCTATACCGCAGTCACCAAACTCTGGTCTCTGTAACGGTCCTTCTGCACCCCAGTTTCCAACCTCTGCTTTCTGTAACAGTCCTTCTGCACCTCAGTCTCCAAACTCTGCTCTCTGAAACAGTCCTTCTACACCTCAGTCTCCAAACTCTGCTCTCTGTAACAGTCCTTCTGAACCTCAGTCTGACACCTCTGCTCTCTGCACGATCCTTCTGCACGCCAGTCTCTAAAATCTGCTCTTTGCAATGATCCAACTGCACCAGACTCTCCAACTTCTGATCTCTGCAACAGTCCTTCTGCACCTCAGTCTCCAAATTCTGCTCTCTGTAAGATGCTTCTGCACCCCTGTATCCAACCTCTGCTCTCTGTAGCAGTCCTTCTGCAACTCAGTCTCTTACCTCTGCTCTCTTTAACAGTTCTTCTGTACCTCAGTCTCCAAACTCTGCTCTCTGTAAGATCCTTTTGCAACCAAGTCTTTAAACTCTGCACTCTGTAAGAGTACTTCTGCACAACAGTCTCCAACCTCTTCTCTCTGCAATGATTCTTCTCCACATCAGTCTTCAACATCTGCTCTCTGCCACAGTCGTGCCGCCCAACATTCTCCAAACTCCTCTCTGTAACAGTCCTTCTTCACCCCAGTCTCCAAACTCTGCTTTCTGCAATAATCCTTCTGGACCCCAGTATCCAATGTCTGCTCTCTGCAACAGTTCTTCTGCACCACAGTCTCCAACCTCTTCTCTCTGTAAGATCTATTGGCACTCCAGTTTCCAATCTATGCTCTCTGTAACATCCTTTCTCCACCCCAGTCTCCAAACTCTGTCCTCTGCAACAGTCCTTCTGCTCCCCAGTCTCGAACATCTGTTCTCTGTAACAGTTCTTCTATACCACAGACTCCAACCTCGGCTCTTCGTAATGGTCCTTCTACACCTCAGTCTGACACCTCTGCTCTCTGCACGATCCTTCTGCACCCCAGTCTCTAAAATCTGCTCTTTGCAATGATCCAACTGCACCAGACTCTCCAACTTCTGATCTCTGCAACAGTCCTTCTGCACCTCAGTCTCCAAATTCTGCTCTCTGTAAGATGCTTCTGCACCCCTGTATCCAACCTCTGCTCTCTGTAGCAGTCCTTCTGCACCTCAGTCTCTTACCTCTGCTCTCTTTAACAGTTCTTCTGCACCTCAGTCTCCCAACTCTGCTCTCTGTAAGATCCTTTTGCAACCAAGTCTTTAAACTCTGCACTCTGTAAGAGTACTTCTGCACAACAGTCTCCAACCTCTTCTCTCTGCAATGATTCTTCTCCACATCAGTCTTCAACATCTGCTCTCTGCAACAGTCGTGCCACACAACAGTCTCCAAACTCTTCTCTCTGTAACAGTCCTTCTTCACCCCAGTCTCCAAACTCTGCTTTCTGCAATAATCCTTCTGGACCCCAGTATCCAATGTCTGCTCTCTGCAACAGTTCTTCTGCACCACAGTCTCCAACCTCTTCTCTCTGTAAGATCTATTGGCACTCCAGTTTCCAATCTATGCTCTCTTTAACATCCTTTCTCCACCCCAGTCTCCAACCTCTGTCCTCTGCAACAGTCCTTCTGCTCCCCAGTCTCGAACATCTGTTCTCTGTAACAGTTCTTCTATACCACAGACTCCAACCTCGGCTCTTCGTAATGGTCCTTCTACACCGCAGTCTCCTACCTCTGCTTTCTGTATCAATCTGTCTGAACCCCAGTCTCCAATGTCTGTTTTCTGTATCTATCTTTCTGCACCTCAGTCTCCAACCTGCGCTCTCTGTAAGAGTCATTCTGCACCCCAGTCTCCAACATCTGTTCTGGATAACAGTCCTATACCACAGTCTCCAACATCTGCTCTCTGTAAAAGTCTTTCTGCACCCCAATTTCAAAACTCTGCTTCCTGTAACAGTTCTTCTGCACCTGAGTCTCTAAACTCTGCTCTCTGTAACAGTCCTTCTACACCCCAGTCTCCAAACTCTGCTTTCTGTATCAGTCTTTCTGAACCCCAGTCTCCAACCTCTGTTCTCTGTATCTATCCTTCTGCACCTCAGTCTCCAAACTCTTCTCTATGCAACAGTCTTTCTATACTGCAGTCTTCAACTCTGCTCTCTGTAAAGGTCTTTCTGCAGCACATATTCCAAACTCTGATTTCGGTATCAATCCTTCTGCACCCTAGTCTCCAAATTCTGCTCTCTCTAAGAGTCTTTCTGCACGTCAGTCTCAAACCTCTGCTCTCTGTAACAGTCCTTCTGCACTCCAGTCTCCAAACTCTGCTCTCTGCAACAGTCCTTCTGCACCCCAGTCTCCAAAGTCTTCTCTCTGCAACAGTCCTTCTGTACCCCAGTCTGCATCTCTGCTCTCTGTAACAATCTTTCTGGCCCTCTGTATCAAACCTCTGCTCTATGTAACAAGAATTTTGCACGTCAGTCTCCAACCTCTGCTCTCCGCAACAGTCCTTCTGCACTCCAGTCTCCAAACTCTGCTCTCTGCAACCGTCCTTCTGCTCCCCAGTCTCCATCTCTGCTCTCTGCAAAGTCCTTCTCCACCCCAGTCTCCAACCTCTGCTCTCTGCAACATTCCTTCTGCACTTCAATCTGAAAACTCTGCTCTCTGCAAAATTCATTCTGCACCCCAGTCTTCAACCTCTGCTCTCTGTAAAAGTCCTTCTGCACCTCAGTCTCCAAACTCTGCTCTCTATAATGTCCTTATGCACACCAGTCTCCAAACTGTGATATCTGTAACAGGACTTCTGCACCCCAGTCTCCAACCTCTGCTCTGTGCAAGACTCTTTCTGCACTCCAGTCTTTAAGTTCTGCTCTCTCAAAGAGTCCTTCTTCACCCCACTCTCGAATATCTGCTCTCTGCAACAGTCCTTCTGCACCGAAGTCTGAAAACTCTGCTCTCTTCAACAATCATTCTGCAACACAGTCTCCAAACTCTGCTCTCTGTAATAGTCCTTCTGCACCTCAATCTCCAAACTCTGCTCTCTGTTATATCTTTCTGCATGTCAGTCTATAAACTGTGCTATCTGTAACAGTTCTTCTGCACCTCAGTCTCCAACATCTGCTCTCTGTAACAGGCCTTCAGCACCCCAGTATCCAATCTCTACTCACTGCAACATTTCATCTACAACCTAGGCTCCAAACTGTGCTCTCTGTAACTGTCTTTCTGATTCCAGTCTCCAACCTCTGCTCTCTGTAACGATCCTTCTGCACCTCAGTCTCCACCCTCTGCTGTCTCCAATGATCCTTCTGCACCTCAGTTTCCAACCTCTGCTCTCTGCAACGATCCTTCTGCACCACAGATTCTAACCTCTGCTCTCTGGAACCGTGCTTCTAAACCTCAGTCTCCAACCTCTTCTCTCTGCACCAATCCTTCTGCACCTCAGTCTCCAACCTCTGCTCTCTGTAACAGTCTTTCTGCACCTCAGTATCCATCCTCTGTTCTCTGTAACAGGGTTTCTTCACCCCAGTCTTTAACCTCTGCTTTCTGTAACAGTTCTTCTGCACCCCAATCTCGAATCTCTGCTCTCTGTAAAAGTCTTTCTGCACCCCAGTATTCAAACTCTTCTCTCTGCAACGATCCTTATGCACCTCAATCTCCAACCTCTGCTCTCTAAAACAGTCCTTCTGCACCCCAGTCTCCAGACTCTGCTCTCTGTAAGATCCTTTTGCATCCCTTTCTCCAACTTCTCCTTTCTCTAACAGTCCTCTGTACCCCAGTATCCAACCTCTGCTCTCTGTAAAAGTCCTTCTGCACCTCACTCTCCAACCTTTGCTCTCTGTAATGGTCCTTCTGTACCCCAATCTACAACCTCTGCTCTCTCTAACAATCTTCTGCACCTTAGTCTTAAACGTTTGCTATCTCTAAGAGTCCTTCTGCACCCTAGTCTCCAACATCTGCTCTCTACAATGGTCCTTCTGCACCAAAGTCTCCAAACTCTACTCTCTCTAACAGTCCTTCTGTACAGCAGTCTCCAACCTCTTCTCTCTGTAACAGTCCTTCTGCACCTCAGATTCCAATCTCTGCTCTCTGAATCAGTCCTTCTGAACCTCAGATTCCAAACTCTGCTCTCTGTAACAGTCCTTCTAAGCCTCAGTCTGAACCTCTTCTCTCTGCAACGATTCTTCTGCACCTCAATCTCCAAACTCTGCTCTCTGTAACTGTCCTGCTGCACCCCAGTCTCCAACCTCTGCTCTCTGCAGCGATCCTTCTGCACCTCATTCTCCAACCTCTGCTCTCTGCAATGATCCTTCTGCACCCCAGTCTCCTTCCTCGTCTCTCTGTAATAATCCTTTTGCACCCCTGTCTCCAACATCTCGTCTCTCTAAAAGTCTTTCTGCAACTCGGTCTCAAATCTCTGCTGTCAGAAATGATCTTTCTGCACCTCAGTCTCCAACCTCTGCTCTCTTTAATAATCCTTCTGCACCCCAGTCTCCAAACTCTGCCCTCTGTAACAGTTTTATTGCACCTCAGACTCCGACCTCTGCTCTGTTTAACAGTCCTTCTAAGACTCAGTCTGAAACCTCTGCTCTTTGCAACGATCCTAGAGCACCCCAGTCTCCAATCTGTGCTATAAGTAACAATCCTTCTGCATCCCAGGCTCTAAAATCTGCTCTCTGTAACAGTTCTTCTGTACCGCAGTCTCTAACCTCTGCTCTCTGCAACAGTCCTTTTGCAACCCAGTTTCCAACCTCTGTTCTCTGCAACAGTCCTTAGAACCCCAGGCTCCAAACTCTGCTCTCTGTAACAGTTCTTTTGTACCACAGTCTCCAACCTCTGCTGTGTGTAATGGTCCTTCTGCACCCAAGTCTCCAAACTTCACTTTCCATATCAGTTATTCTGCACCCCTGTCTCCAAACTCTGCTCTCTGTAACAGTCCTTCTGAACCTAAGTCTCCAACCTTTGCTCTCTGAAACAGTCCTTCTGCACCCCAGTCTGCAAACTCTGCTCTCTGTAACAGGCCTTCTGCAACCCGCTCTCAAATCTCTGCTCTTCGTAACAGGCCTTTTGCACCCTAGTCTATAAAGTCTTCTCTCTGTAACATTCCTTCTGCACCGCTGCTCTGTGTGACAGTTCTTCTGCACCCCAGTCTCCATCCTATGCTCTCTACAACAGTTCTTCTGCACCCCAGTCTCCAAACTCTGCACTCTGAAACAGTCTTGCTAAACCCCAGTCTCCAACATCAGCTGCTGTAACAGGCCTTTTCTACTGCTGTCTCCAAATTCTGCTCTCTGTAATTTTTCTTTTGCACCACAGTCTCCGACCTCTGCTTTCTCTATCAGTCCTTCTGTACCCCAGTCTTAAACCTGTGCTCTCTGTAACACTCCTTCTGCATATCAGTCTTCAAACTCTGCTCTCTGAAACATTCCTTCTGCACCCAATCTCGAAACTCTGCTCCCTCCAACAGTCCTTTTTCAACCAATCTCCAAGCTCTGCTATCTGCAGCAGTCTTTCTGCACCCCAGTCTCCAACATCTGCTAGTCTGTAACAATCCTTCTGCACCTCAGTCTCCAACCTCTACTCTCTGTAACAGTCGTTCTGCACCGCAGTCTCCAATCTCTCCTCTGTGTAAGATCTTTCTGCAACCAAGTCTCCAAACTCTTCCCTCTGAAACAGTCCTTCTGCACTCTTTCTCCAAAATCTTCTCTCTGTAACAGGCCTTCTGCACCCTAGTCTCCAATGTCTTTTCTGTAAAAATCCTTCTGCACCCCAGTCTCAAACCTCTGCTCTCTACAACGATCCTTCTTAACCCCAGTCTCTAACATCTACTCTCTGCAACAGTCCTTCTGCACCAGAGACTCCAACAACTTCTCTCTGCAACAGTCCTTCTGAACCTCAGTCTGAAAACTCTGTGCTCTGCAATGTTCCTTCTGCACCTCAGTCTCCAAACTCTGCTCTCTGTAACAGTCCTGCTGCACCTCAGTCTCCAAACTCTGCTCTCTTTAAGATCCTTCTGTAACCCTGTCTCTAAACTCTGCTCTCTGTAACAGTCCTTCTGCACCCCAGTCTCCAACCTCTGCTCTCTGTATCAGACCTTTTGAACCCATATTTACAACCTCTACTCTCTATAACAGTCCTTCTGAACCTCAGTCTCCAACTTCTGCTCTCTGCAACAATCTTCTGCACCTCAGTCTCTAAACTCTGCTCTCTGCCATAATCTTTCTGCACCTCTGTCTCTGAAGTCTGCTCTCTGCAACACTCCTTCTGCACCCCAGTTTCAAACCTCTGCTTTTTTTAGATCCATCTGCACACCAGATTACAAACTCTGTTCTCTACAACATTTCTTCTCCATCCCAGTCTCCAACCTCTTCTTTCTGCAACAATCCTGTAGCACCCCAGTCTCCAACCTCTGCTCTCTACAAAAGTTCTTTTGTTCCCCAGTCTCCAAACTCTGCTCTGTGTAACAGTCCTTCTGTACTGCAATCTCTAAACTCTGCTCTCTGTAATGGTTCTTCTTCACCCCAGTCTCCTAACTCTGTTTTCTGTAAAAGGCCTTCTGCACCCCAGTCTCCAAACTCTGCTCTCTGTAACAGGCCCTCTGCATCCCAGTCTCCAACACCTTCTCTCTGCAACGATCCTTCTGCACCCCAGTGTCAAAACTCTGTTCCTTGCAACAGTTCGTCTGCACCCCAGTCTCAAACCTCTGCTCACTGTAAGATCCTTCTGCACCACAGTCTCCATACACTGCTCTCTGTAAGAGTCCTTTTGCACTCCAGTCTCCAAGCTATACTCTCTGCAACAGTCAATTTGAACCCCAGTCTCCAACCTCTGCTTTCTGTAAGATCCATCTGAACACAAGTATCCTATCTCTGCTCTCTGTAACAGTCCTTCTGCACCCCAGTCTCCAATCTCTGCTCTCTCCAAGATTTTTCTAGACCCCAGTCTCCAATCTCTGCTCTCTGCAACAGTCCTTCTGCACCACAGTCTCCAAACTCTGCACTCTGTAACAGTTTTTCTATACTAAAGTCTCCAAACTCTGGTATCTGTAACGGTTCTTCTGGACCCAAATTTCCAACCTCTGCTTTCTGTACCAGTCCTTTTGCACCTCAGTCTCCAAACTCTGCTCTCTGTAGCAGGCCTTCTGCACCCCAGTCTTCAAAATCTGCTCTCTCCAAAGATCCTTCTGCACACCAGTCTTTAACCACTGCTCTCTGCAATGATCCTACTGCACCTGAGTCTCCAACCTCTCATCTCTGCAACAGTCCTTATGAACCTCAGTCTCCAAATTCTGCTCTCTTTAAGACCAATCTGAACCCCAGTCTCCTAAGTTTGCTCTCTGCAACAGTCCTTCAGCATCACAGTCTCCAACCTCTGCTTCCTGTAACAGTCCTTCTGCACCCCAGTCTCCAAACTCTGCTCTCTTTAAGATTCTTTTTGCACATCAGACTACTAACTCTGCTTTCTGCAACTGTCCTTCTGTACTCCAGTCTCCAAACTCTGCTCTATGCAACCCTCATTCTGCACTTTAGTCTCTAAACTCTGCTCTCTACAACAGTCCTTCTGCACCCAAGTCTCAAACCTCTGCTCTCTGCAACATTCCTTCTCAACCCCAGTCTCCAAACTCATTTCTCTGCAACGATCCTTCTGGACCCCAGTCTCCAACCTCTGCTCTCTGTAACAATCCTTCTGCACAACAGCCTCCAAACTCTGCTCTCTGTAAGATCCTTCTGCACACCAGTTTCCAAACTCTGCTCTCTGTAACATTCCTTCTCCACCCCAGTCTTTAACCTCTCCTTTCTGCAAGTGTCCTGCGGCACCCCAGTCTCCAAACTCTGTCCTTTGCAACAGTCCTTCTGCTCCCCAGTCTCCAACCTCTACTCTCCATAACGGTTTTTCAGCACCCCAATCTCCAAACTCTGCTTTCTGTAACACTCTTTCTGCACCTCACTCTCCAACCTGTGCTCTCTGTAACATTACTTCTGCACCCCAGTCTCCAACCTCTTTTCTTTTTTTTTTTTTTTCTTAATTTTTTTATTGTTGGTCTTTCAAAACATTACATCTTTCTTAATATATCATGTTTCACAATTTGATTCAGAATGGTTATGAACTTCCATGATTACCCCGTATACAGATTGCTGAATCACATCGGTTACATCCGTTACATTTCCATTGATTTACACATTGCCATTCTAGTGTCTGATGAGTTCTGCTCTCTAACCTATCATCTACTATCCCCCCACCCCTCCCCTCCCCTCCCCTCTTCTCTCTCGACCACCTCTACTGTAAAACATTTATTCCACTTGTGTACTTCTTCCTTACCCCTTACTTCCTCTTGTATGTAATTTTATAAAACCCTGAGGATCACCTTCCCTTTCCCTGCAGATTCCCTTCTCTCTCCATTTCCCTCCCCCCTCTCTTCCCTATTTAATGTTAATCTTCTTCTCCTGCTCTTCGTCCCTACTCTGTCCTTAGTTACTCCCCTTATATCAAAGAAGTCATTAGGCATTTATTTTTTAAGGATTGGCTAGCTTCACTTAGCATAATCTGCTCTAATGCCATCCATTTCCCTCCAAATTCTATGATTTTGTCGTTTCTTAATGCAGAGTAATACTCCATTGTGTATAAATGCCACATTTTTTTTATCCATTCATCTATTGAAGGGCATCTAGGTTGGTTCCACAATCTTGCTATCGTGAATTGTGCTGCTATGAACATCGATGCAGCAGTGTCCCTGTAGCATGCTCTTTTTAAGTCTTTAGGGAATAGACCGAGAAGGGGAATAGCTGGGTCAAATGGTGGTTCCATTCCCAACTTTCCAAGAAATCTCCATACTGCTTTCCAAATTGGCTGCACCATTTTGCAGTCCCACCAACAATGAACAAGTGTACCCTTTTCCCCACATCCTCTCCAGCACTTGTTGTTGTTGGACTTCATGATGGCTGCCAATCTTACTGGAGTGAGATGGTATCTTAGGGTAGTTTTGATTTGCATTTCTCTGACCGCTAGCGATGGTGAGCATTTTTTCATGTACTTGTTGATTGATTGTATGTCCTCCTCTTAGAAGTGTCTCTTCAGGTCCTTGGCCCATTTGTTGATTGGGTTATTTGTTGTCTTATTGTCTAATTTTTTGAGTTCTTTGTATACTCTGGATATTAGGGCTCTATCTGAAGTGTTTGGAGTAAAGATTTGTTCCCAGGATGTAGGCTCCCTGTTTACCTCTCTTATTGTTTCTTTTGCTGAGAAAAAACTTTTTAGTTTGAGTAAGTCCCATTTGTTGATTCTAGCTGTTAACTCTTGTGCTATGGGTGTCCTATTGAGGAATTTGGAGCCCGAACCCACAGTATGTAGATCATAGCCAACTTTTTCTTCTATCAGATGCCGTGTCTCTGATTTAATATCAAGCTCCTTGATCCATTTTGAGTTAACTTTTGTGCATGGTGATAGAAAGGGATTCAGTTTCATTTTGATGCAAATGGATTTCCAATTTTCCCAGCACCATTTGTTGAAGATGCTATCCTTCCTCCATTGCATGCTTTTAGCCCCTTTATCAAATATAAGATAGTTGTAGTTTTGTGGATTGGTTACTGTGTCCTCTATTCTGTACCATTGGTCCACCCGTCTGTTCTGGTACCAGTACCACGCTGATTTTATTACTATTGCTCTGTAGTATAATTTGAGGTCTGGTATCGCTATACCACCTGATTCACACTTCCTGCTTAGCATTGTTTTTGCTATTCTGGGTCTTTTATTATTCCATATGAATTTCATGATTCTTTTATCTATTTCTACAAGAAATGCAGTTGGGATTTTGATTGGCATTGCATTGAACATATAGAGAACTTTTGGTAGTATCGCCATTTTGATGATGTTGGTTCTGCCTATCCATGAACAGGGTATATTTTTCCATCTTCTAAGGTCTTCTTCTATATCTTTCTTTAGGGTTCTGTAGTTTTCATTGTATAAATCTTTCACCTCTTTTGTTAGGTTGATTCCCAAGTATTTTATTTTTTGGGGGGATATTGTGAATGGAGTAGTTGTCCTCATTTCCGTATCAGAGGATTTGTCGCTGATATACAGGAATGCGTTTGATTTATGCGTGTTGATTTTATACCCTGACACTTTGCTGAATTCATTTATTAGCTCTAATAGTTTCTTTGTAGACTCTTTTGGGTCTGTTAGGTATATAATCATGTCATCAGCAAATAGTGATAATTTAAGTTCTTCTTTTCCTATTTTTATGCCTTTAATTTCTTTCGTCTGTCTAATTGCTCTGGCCAGTGTTTCGAGAACTATGTTGAACAGAAGTGGTGAGAGAGGGCATCCCTGTCTTGTTCCAGATCTTAGAGGGAATGCCTTCAATTTCTCTCCATTCAGAATGATGCTGGCCTGTGGCTTATCATAGATTGCTTTTACAATGTTGAGGTATGATCCTGTTATCCCTAATTTTTCTAGAGTTTTGATCATAAAGGGATGCTGTACTTTGTCGAATGCTTTTTCTGCATCTATTGAGATGATCATGTGGTTCTTATTTTTAAGTCTATTGATGTGGTGAATAACATTTATTGATTTCCTTATATTGAACCAGCCTTGCATCCCAGGGATGAATCCTACTTGATCATGGTGTATAATTTTTTTGATATGTTTTTGAATCCGGTTCGCCAGAATTTTATTGAGGATTTTTGCATCTAGGTTCATTAGAGATATTGGTCTGTAGTTTTCTTTCTTGGAGGTGTCTTTGTCTGGTTTAGGGATTAGTGTGATGTTGGCCTCGTAGAATGTATTTGGAAGTTCTCCCTCTTTTTCTATTTCCTGAAATAGCTTGAAAAGTATTGGTGTTAGTTCCTCTTTAAAGGTTTTGTAAAACTCTGCTGTATACCCATCCGGTCCTGGGCTTTTCTTAGTTGGTAGTCTTTTGATGGTTTCTTCTATTTCCTCTATTGTTATTGGTCTGTTTAGGTTGTCTATATCCTCCTGACTCAATCTGGGCATATGATATGACTTAAGAAATTTATCTGTACCTTCACTATCTTCTATTTTATTAGAGTATAAGGATTCAAAATAATTTCTGATTATCTTCTGTATTTCTGAAGTGTCTGTTGTGATATTGCCTTTTTCATCCCGTATGTTAGTAATTTGGGTTCTCTCTCTTCTTCTCTTCGTTAGCATGGCTAAGGGTCTGTCGATCTTATTTATTTTTTCAAAGAACCAACTTTTAGTTCTGTCTATTTTTTCAATTGTTTCTTTTGTTTCGATTTCATTAATTTCAGCTCTGATTTTAATTATTTCTTGCCTTCTACTCCTATTGCTGTTGTTTTGCTCTTCTTTTTCTAGGATTTTGAGATGAAGTATGAGATCATTTATTTGTTGGTTTTTTCTTTTTTTAAGGAATGAACTCCAAGCAATAAATTTTCCTCTTAGAACTGCTTTCAATGTGTCCCATAGATTCCGATATGTTGTGTCTTTGTTTTCGTTTAACTCTAAGAAGTTTTTAATTTCCTCCTTAATGTCTTCTAAAACCCATTGATCATTCAGTAGCCTATTGTTCATTCTCCAAGTGATGCCTGATTTTTCCTTCCTTCTTTTATCATTGATTTTCAGTTTCATTCCATTATGATCAGACAAGATGCATGGTATTATCTCTACTCCTTTATATTGTCTAAGAGTTGCCCTGTGACATAATATATGATCTATTTTTGTGAAGGATCCATGTGCTGCTGAGAAAAAAGTGTAACTACTTGATGTTGGATGGTATATTCTATATATGTCAATTAAGTCTAGGTTGTTAATTGTGTTGTTGAGTTCTATAGTTTCCTTGTTTAACTTTTGTTTGGAAGATCTGTCCAGTGGTGAGAGAGGTGTGTTAAAGTCTCCCATGATTATTGTATGGTGGTCTATTAGACTCTTGAACTTGAGAAGGGTTTGCTTGATGAACATAGCTGCACCATTATTTGGGGCATATATATTTATGATTGTTATGTCTTGTTGGTGTATGGTTCCCTTGAGCAGTATGTAGTGTCCCTCTTTATCCCTTTTGATTAACTTTGGCTTGAAATCTATTTTATTAGATATGAGTATGGATACTCCTGCCTGTTTCCGCAGTCCATATGAGTGGTATGATTTTTCCCAACCTTTCACCTTCAGTCTATGTATATCTTTTCCTATCAAATGCGTCTCCTGCAGGCAGCATATTGTTGGGTTTTGTTTTGTGATCCATTCAACTAGCCTGTGTCTCTTAATTGGTGAGTTTAAGCCATTAACATTTAGGGTTATTATTGAGATATGGTTTGTTCTTCCAGCCATATTTGTTTATTGATGATACTAAACCTGGTTTGTTTTCCTCTTTGATTACTTTCCCCCATTTACTGTCCTACTTCCCAATGTTGGTTTTCAACATTATTTTCCACTTCCTCTTCCTGTAATGTTTTGCCAAGGATTTTTTGAAGAGAAGGTTTTCTAGCTGCGAATTCTTTTAACTTTTGTTTATCGTGGAAGGTTTTAATTTCATCTTCCATCCTGAAGCTTAATTTCGCCGGGTACACGATTCTTGGTTGGAACCCATTTTCTTTCAGTGTTTGAAATATGTTATTCCAGGATCTTCTAGCTTTCAGCGTCTGTGTTGAGAGATCTGCTGTTATCCTAATTGGTTTACCCCTAAATGTAATCTGCTTCCTTTCTCTTGTAGCTTTTAAAATTCTTTCCTTATTCTGTATATTGGACATCTTCATTATAATATGTCTAGGTGTGGATCTCTTATGGTTTTGCACATTCGGCGTCCTGTAGGCTTCTAGGATTTGGGATTCTGTCTCATTCCTCAAGTCTGGGAAGTTTTCTCGTATTATTTCATTGAATAGATTATCTATTCCTTTGGTTTGGAGCTCTGTGCCTTCCTGTATCCCAATGACCCTTAAATTTGGTCTTTTGATATTGTCCCATAATTCTTGGATGTTCTGCTCATGGTTTCTTAGCAGTCTTGCTGAGCTGTCTATGTTCTTTTCCAGTTGAAAAACTTTGTCTTCATTGTCTGATGTTCTATCTTCTAAGTGATCTACTCTGCTGGTAGTATTCTCAATTGAGTTTTTAAGTTGGTTTATTGCTTCCTGCATTTCTAGGATTTCAATTTGTTTGTTTTTTATTACCTCTATCTCCCTGTGAAATTGATCTTTTACTTCCTGGATTTGTTTGTCAATGTGATCTTTCATTGTCTGATTTTGCTGTCTCATGTCTTCCTTGAGACTCCAGATCATCTGAAGCATATATATCCTGAACTCTTTCTCTGATATTCCCTCTGTTGCAGCTATTGCCTCTTCTAAAGTTGAGTTGACCTGCATTGCTTGTGGTCCTTTCTTTCCTTGTCTTTTCATACTGCCGCGTGGTTAAGAGCCGGGTGGGTGGGGCAGCCGTTCGCAGAGCGAGAGATGGACCTCCCGTGAGAGCCCGGATGGTGGAGGGCACCTGCCCGTTGGGCGGGGCGGGCCGCGCAGCTCCAGGTGCCAGCCGATAGCCAAAGTGGGTGCTGGCTGCGGGACTAAACTCTTGCACCCGCCGTGGAGCCGCCTGTGGAGCCGGGTAACTGTGGCCGAGTGGTTAATAGCCAGGCGTGTGGAGCAGCAGCTCACTGAGGGAGAGATGGGCCTCCTGTGGTAGCCCAGATGGTGAAGGGCACCTGCCGGTTTGGGCCGCGCAGCTCCAGGTGCCAGCCCCTTGCAGAAGCGGGTGCTGGCTGCAGAACTAAACTCCTGCCCCCGCCGTGGAGCCACCTGAGGAGCCAGGAAGCTGCGGCCACGTGGTCAAGAGCCAGGCAGGTGGGTGGATCAGCCTCTCGCTGAGCGAGAGATGGGCCTCCCTTGCGAGCCCGGATGGTGAAGAATGCCTGCCAGGTCGGGCAGAGCGACCAGCCGCCGGGTGCTGGCCGCTTGCTGTAGCGGGTGCTGGCTACGGGTCTAAACACCTGCACCCGCTGTGGATCCGCCTGTGGAGCCGGGTAACTGCGGCCGCGTGGTTAAGAGCCAGGCATATGGAACAGCAGCTCGCTGAGGGAGAGATGGGCCTCCTGTGATAGCCCAGATGGTGAAGGGCACCTGCCGGTTTGGGCCGTGCAGCTCCAGGTGCCAGACCCTTGCAGAAGCGGGTGCTGGTTGCAGAACTAAACTCCTGCACCCGCAGTGGAGCCGCCTGGCGAGCCAGGAAGCTGCGGCCGCGTGGTCAAGAGCCAGGCAGGTGGGTGGAGCAGCCTCTCGCTGAGCAAGAGATGGGCCCCCCGTGCGAGCCCGGATGGTGAAGAATGCCTGCCGGTTCGGGCAGAGCGACCAGCCGCCGAGTGCTAGCCGCTTGCAGTAGCTGGGTGCTGGCTGCGGGTCTAAACACCTACACCCGCCGTGAAGCTGCCTGTGGAGCCAGGAAGCTGCGGCCGCGTGGTCAAGAGCCAAGCAGGTGAGTGGGGCAGCCTCTCGCTGAGCCAGAGATGGGCCTCAGGTGCGAGCCCGGATGGTGAAGAATGCCTGCCGGGTCGGGCAGAGCGACCAGCCGCCGGGTGCTGGCCGCTTGCTGTAGCGGGTGCTGGCTACGGGTCTAAACACCTGCACCCGCCGTGGAGCCGCCTGTGGAGCCGGGTAACTGTGGCCGCGTGGTTAAGAGCCAGGCATATGGAACAGCAGCTCGCTGAGGGAGAGATGGGCCTCCTGTGATAGCCCAGATGGTGAAGGGCACCTGCCGGTTTGGGCCGTGCAGCTCCAGGTGCCAGCCCCTTGCAGAACCGGGTGCTGGCTGCAGAACTAAACTCCTGCACCCGCAGTGGAGCCGCCTGGCGAGCCAGGAAGCTGCGGCCCCGTGGTCAAGAGCCAGGCAGGTGGGTGGAGCAGCCTCTCGCTGAGCGAGAGATGGGCCCCCCGTGCGAGCCCGGATGGTGAAGAATGCCTGCCGGTTCGGGCAGAGCGACCAGCCGCCGGGTGCTGGCCGCTTGCAGTAGCGGGTGCTGGCTGCGGGTCTAAACACCTGCACCCACCGTGGATCCGCCTGTGGAGCCGGGTAACTGCGGCCGCGTGGTTAAGAGCCAGGCATATGGAACAGCAGCTCTCTGAGGGAGAGATGGGCCTCCTGGGATCCATCATGGCGGCCGGCGAGGAAGCAGCAATTCCAATGTCTCCACTTTAACGGGACCAGAACGACCCACTGCAACAGCCCCAACCTACCTACGGAGGAACTTCTAACAAAATTCCCTTAAGAGGAGAGCAGCTGAGAACTGGTAGGTTTATTGGAAGTGACAGTTTGTCCCAGAGAAGTGGATCTTGGCTGGCCACGCGGGCACAGAGGTACAGTACTGCAGCCATCAGCCGCTCCTGCAAGCGGCTCTCACAGGAAGCCTATCTCTGGCTCAGCGAGCGGCTGCCCCACCCACCTGCCTGGCTCTAGACCACACAGCCTCCACAGGCAGCTCCACGGCGGGTGCAGGTGTTTAGTCCCCAAGCCAGCACCCCCTAACGCAAGCGGCCAGCACCCGGCAGCCGGCCCGCCCCGCCGAACCGGCAGGCACCCTTCACCATCCAGGCTCGCACCGGAGGCCCATCTCGCTCAGCGAGAGGCTGCCCCACCCACCTGCCTGGCTCTTGACCAGGCGGCCGCAGCGTCCTGGCTCCACAGGCGGCTTCACGGCGGGTGTAGGTGTTTAGACCCGCAGCCAGCACCCAGCTACTGCAAGCGGCTAGCACTCGGCGGCTGGTCGCTCTGCCCGAACCGGCAGGCTTTCTTCACCATCCGGGCTCGCAAGGGAGGCCCATCTCTCGCTCAGCAAGAGGCTGCTCCACCCACCTGCCTGGCTCTTGACCACGGGGCCGCAGCTTCCTGGCTCGCCAGGCGGCTCCACTGCGGGTGCAGGAGTTTAGTTCTGCAGCCAGCACCCGGTTCTGCAAGGGGCTGGCACCTGGAGCTGCACGGCCCAAACCGGCAGGTGCCCTTCACCATCTGGGCTATCACAGGAGGCCCATCTCTCCCTCAGCGAGCTGCTGTTCCATATGCCTGGCTCTTAACCACGCGGCCACAGTTACCCGGCTCCACAGGCGGCTCCACGGCGGGTGCAGGTGTTTAGACCCGTAGCCAGCACCCGCTACAGCAAGCGGCCAGCACCCGGAGGCTGGTCGCTCTGCCCGACCCAGCAGGCATTCTTCACCATCCGGGCTCGCACTGGAGGCCCATCTCTGGCTCAGCGAGAGGCTGCCCCACTCACCTGCTTGGCTCTTGACCACGCGGCCGCAGCTTCCTGGCTCCACAGGCGGCTTCACGGCGGGTGTAGGTGTTTAGACCCGCAGCCAGCACCCAGCTACTGCAAGCTTCCAACCTCTTTTCTCTGTAACAGTTTTTCTATACCGCAGTCTACAAACTCTTGTCTCTGTAACAGTCTTTCTGCACCCCAATTTCCAACCTCTGCTTTCTGTAACAATCCTTCTGCACCTCAGTCTCCAGACTCTGATCTCTGTAACAGTCTTTCTGCACCCAATCTCCAATCACTGCTCTCTGTAACAGTCCACCTGCACCTCAGTCTCCAACATCTCCTGTAACAGGCCTTCTGCACTTCAGTCTCCAAACTCTTCTCTCTGTAGCAGGCCTTCTGGACACCAGTCTCCAAAATCTGCTCTCTGCAATGATCCTTCTGCACCCGAGTCTCCAAAATCAGCTCTCTGCAATGATCCAACTTCACCCCACTCTCCAAACTCTGATCTCTACAACAATCCTTCTGCACCTCAGTCTCCTAATTCTCCTCTCTGTAAGATGCTTCTGCAAACCTGCATCCAATTTCTGCTCTCTGTAAAAGTCCTTCTGCACCCCAGTCTCTTACCTCTGCTCTCCTAACAGTCCTTCTTCACCTCAGTCTCCCAAATCTGCTCTCTGTAAGATCCTTTTGCAACCAAGTATTTAAACTCTGCACTCTGTAACAGTCTTTCTGCACAACAGTCTCCAACCTCTTCTCTCTGCAATGATTGTTCTCCACCCCAGTCTCCAACATCTGCTCTCTGTAACAGTCCTTTTTTCACCACAGTCTCCAAACTCTGCTCTCTGCAATGATCCTTCTGGAACCCAGTCTCTAACGTCTGCTCGCTACAACAGTACTTCTGCACCACAGTCCTCAACCTCTGCTCTCTGTAAGATCCTTCTGGTCTGCAGTTTTCAAACTCTGCTCTCTGTAACATTCCTTCTCCAACCCAGTCTTCAACCTCTGTCCTCTGCAACAGTCCTTCTGCTCCCCAGTCTCCAAAATCTGCTCTTTGTAACAGTCCTTCTGTACCGCAGTCTCCAACCTCTGCTCTTCATAACGGTCCTTCTGCACCCCAGTCTCCAACCTCTGCTTTCTGTATCAGTATGTCTAAACCCCAGTCTCGAAACTCTGTTCTCTGTATCTATCCTTCTTCACCTCAGTCTCCAACCTGTGCTCTATGTAAGAGTCCTTGTGCACCCCAGTCTCCAACATCTGCTCTCAATAACAATCCTATATCGCAGTCTCCAACCTCTGCTCTCTGTAAAAGTCCTTCTGCAACCCAATTTCCAAACTCTGCTTCCTGTAACAGTCCTTCTGCACCTGAGTCTCCAAGCTCTGCTCTCTGTAACACTCCTTCTACACCTCAGTCTCCAACCTCTGTTCTCTGTAGCAGTCCTTCTGCACCTCAGTCTGAAACTTATTCTCTGTGCACGATCCTTTTGCACCCAGTCTTCAACCACTTCAGTCTGTAACAGTCAAGCTACAAGTCAGTCTGCAACCTCTGCTCTATGTAAGATACTTCAGCAACCCAGTCTCTGCTCTCTGTAACAGTCCTTCTATACCACAGTCTCCAACATCTGCTCTCTGTTAGTTTCTTCAGCAAACCAGTCTTCAAACTCTGCTCTCTTTAACAGTCCTTCTGCACCCCAGTCTCCAACCTCTCCTCTCTGTAACAGGCCTTCTGAACGCCAGTCTCAAAACTCTGCTCTCTATAGCAGGCCTTCTGTACCCCATTTTTTATCCTTTTCTCTCTGCAACGATCCTTCTGCACCCCAGTCTCGAAACTTTGCTCTCTGCCATGATCCCACTGCACCCCAGTCTCCAAACTCTGACCTCTGCAAAAGTCCTTCTGCACCTCAGTCTCCAAATTCTACTCTCTGTAAGATCCTTCTGCACTCCTGTCTCCAACTTCTGCTCTGTGTAACAGTCCTTCTGCACCCCAGTCTCAAACCTCTGCTCTCCGCAAGAGTCATTCTGCACCCCAGTCTCCAAACTCTGCTCTCTGCAACAGTCCTTCTGCACCCTAGTTACCAACATCTGCTCTCTGCTACAGTACTTCTGCACCCCAGTCTTCAACCTCTGCTCTCTGTAACAGTCCTCCTGTACTGCGGTATCAAATATATACTCTCTGTAACGGTTTTTCTGTACCCCAAACTCCAATCTCTGCTTTCTGTATCAGTCCTTCTGTACCTCAGTCTCCATCTCTGCTCTGTAAGAGTCCTTCTGCATCTCAGTCTCCAACCTCTGATCTCTGCAGAGTCCTTCTGCAACTTAGTCTCCAACTTCTGCTTTCTACAACAGTTCTTCTGGACCCTAGTTACCAACATCTGCTCTCTGCAAAAGTCCTTCTGCACTCCAGTCTCCATCATCTGATTTCTGCCACAGTCATTCTGCACCTCAGTCTGAAAACTCTGCTCTCTGCAACAACCTTCTGCACCCCAGTCTGCAAACTCTGCTCTCTGCAACGATCTTTCTGGACCCCAGTCTCCAAAGTCTGCTCTCTGCAATAGTCCTTCTGCACCACAGTCTCCAACCTGTGCTCTCTGTAAGATCTTTTTGCACTCGAGTTTCCAAACTCTGCTCTCTAACATTCCTTCTAGACCCCAGTCGCCAACCTCTGCTTTCTGCAAGGGTCCTGGGGCACCCCTGTCTCCAAACTCTGTTCTCTGCAACAGTCTTTCTGCTCCCCAGTCTCCAGTATCTGCACTCTGTAACAATCCTTCTGTACCACAGTCACCAAACTCTGCTCTCTGTAACGGTCCTTCTGCACCCCAATCTCCAACCTCTGCTTTCTGTATCAGTCATTCTGAACCCCAGTCTCCAACCTCTGCTCTCTGTGTCTATCTGTCTGCACCTCAGTCTCCAACCTGTAATTTCTGTGACAGTCCTACTGCACCCAAGTCTCCCACCTCTGCTCTCTGTAACAGTCCTTCTATACCATAGTCTCCAACCTCTGCTCTCTGTAACGGTCCATCTGCACCCCACTTTCCAAACTCTGCTTTCTGTAACAGTCCTTCTGCACCTCAGATTCCAAACTCTGCTCTCGGTATCAGTCCTTCTACACCTCAATCTCCAACCTTGGCACTCTTTAACAGTACTTCTGCACCTCAGTCTGAAACCTCTGCTCTCCACGATCCTTCTGCACCCCAGTTTTCAACCACTGCTCTCTGTAACAGTCCACCTGCACCTTAGTCTCTAACCTCTGCTCTCTGTAAGATCCTTCAGCAACCCAGTTAACACTCTGCTCTCTGTAACTGTCCTTCTGCACCCAAGGCTCCAACCTCTCCTCTCTGAAACAGGCCTTCTGCACCCCAGTCTCCAACCTCTGCTCTCTTTATCAGTCCATCTGCATGCCAGTCTCCAACGTCTGCTCTCTGCAATAATCATTCTGCACCCCAGTCTCCAACCTCTGCTCTCTGTAACAGTCCTTCTTTACCTGAGGTCTCCAATCACTGCTCTCTGCCACAGTCCTCCTACACCCCAGTCTCCATACTCTGATAGCCCCAACAATCCTTCTTCACCCAGTCTCAAAACTCTGTTCTCTACATCAGTTCTGATGCACCCCAGACTCCAACATCAGCACTCTATAACAGTCCTTCTGTACCACAGTCTCCAAACTCTGTTCTTTGTAAGGGTCCTTATTTACCCCAGTATCCAATCTCTCCTTTCTGTATCAATCGTTTTGAACCACAGTCTCCAAACTCTGCCCTCTGAAAGAGTCTTCTGCAACTCTGTCTGCAAACTCTGCTCTCTGCAACAGTCCTTCTGCACCCATGTCTCCATCCTCTGCTCTCTGCAACAGTCCTTTTTCACCACAGTCTCCAAAATCTTCTCTCTGCAACAGTCATTCTCCACCCCAGTCTCCAAACTTTGCTCTCTGTAACAGTCTTTCTGTACTGAATTCTTCAACCTCTGCTCTCGTAAGGGTACTTCTGCATCCGAGTCTCCAACCTCTGCTTTCTTTGTCAGTCCTTCTGCATCCCAGTCTCCAACCTCTGCTCTGAGTAACCTTCCTTTTGCACCTTAGTCTCCAACTTCTGCTCTCTGCTACAGTCCTTGTACATCCCAGTCTAAAACCACTGTTCTCTGCAACAGTCCTTCTGCACCCCAGTCTCTAACCTCTGCTCTCTGTAACAATACTTCTGCACCTCAGTCTCCAAACTCTGCTCTCTGTAACAGTTCTTCTGCACCATAGTCTCCATTCTCTGCTCTCTGTAAGATCCTTCTGCAACCCAGTCTCCAAACTCTGCTCTCTGTAACAGTCCTTCATCACCCCAGTCTCCAAATTCTGCTCTCTGTCACAGGCCTTTGCACTCCAGTCTCCAACCTCTGCTCTCTGTATCAGTCCATCTGCACCTCAGTCTCTAAAGTCTGCTCTCTGCAATGATACTTCTGCACCCCAGTCTCCAACCTCTGATCGCTGCAACAGTCCGTGTGCAACCCAGTCTACAACATCTGCTCTCTGCAACAGTTCTTCTGTACCTCAGTCTGAAAACTCTGCTGTCTGCAACGATTTTTCTGCACCCGAGTCTCCACCTCTGCTCTCTGAAACAGTCCTTCTGCCCCTAGTCTCCAAACTCTGCTTTCAGCAGCAATCCTTCTGCATCCCAGTCTCCAACATCTGCTCTCTGCAACATTTCTTCTGCTTCCCAGTATCAAACCAGTGCTCTCTGTAAAAGTCCGTCTGCACCCCAGTCTCCAACCTCTGCGCTTTGTAACGATCCTTCTGCACCCTCAGTCTCGAACCTTCGCTCTCTGTAAGAAAAATTCTTCAACCCAGTCTCCAACAGCTACTTTGCAACGATGCTTGTGCACCCCAGTCTCCAACATCTGCTCTCTGCAACAGTCCTTCTGCACCCCAGTCTCCAAACTCTGTTCTCTGCAACATTCGTTCTTCATCCCAGTTTCAAAACTCTGCTCTCTATACTAGTCCTTCTGTACCAGAGTCTCCAACCTCTGCTCTCTTTATCCATCCTTCTGAACCCCAGTATCGAACATCTGCTTCCTCTATAAGTTCTTCTTCACCCCAGTCTCCAATATCTGCTCTCTTTAATAGTCTTTCTGTACCTCAGTCTCCAACTCTTCTTTCTGCAAAAGTCTTCCTGCACCCCAATCTCCAACCTCTGCTCTCTGTTACATTCCTTCTGCACCCCAGTCTCCTACCTGTGCTCTCTGTAAAAGTCCTTCTGCACCCCAATCTCAAACCTCTGCTCTCTGCAACGATCTTTCTGCACCTCAGTCTCCAACATCTGCTCTCTGCAACGATCCTTGTGCATCCCAGTCTCAAAATCTGCACTCTGTAACAGTCCTTCTACACCTCAGTCTTCAACCTCTGCACTCTGCAACAGTCTTTTTGCACCCAATCTCAAACATGTGCTCTCTTCAACAGTCATTCTATACCCCAGTGCCAACTTCTGCTCTGCTCTCTTAAACAGTCCGTCTGCACCCCACTCTGTGACGTCTGTTCTCTATAACAGTTCTTCTGCACTCATTCTCCAAACCCTGCTCTCTGAAAGAAACGTCTTCAACCCAGTCTCCAAACTCTGCTCTCTGTAACAGTCCTTCTGCACCCCATTCGTGAACCTCTGTTCTAAGCAACGGTCCTTATGCACCCCAGTCTCCAACCTCTGCTCTCCGCAAAAGTCCTTCTGCACCACAGTCTCCAACCTCTGCTCTCTGTATGATCCCCAACCTAAGCTCTCTGAAAGATCATTCTGCACCCAAGTCTCCAAACTCTACTCTCTGTAACAGTCCTTCTGCACCCTAGTCTCCAACTATACTCGCTGTAACAATCCTTCTGCACATTAGTCTTTAAACTCTGCTCTCAGCAACGGTCCTTTTGCACCTCAGTCTCCAACTTTTGTTATCTGCAAGAGTCCTTCTGCACCACAGACTGCAACATCTGCTCTCTGTAACAGTCCTTCTGTACTGCAGTCTCAAACCTCTGCTCTTTTTAATGGTCCTTCTGGACCCCAGTATCTCACCTCTGCTTTCGGTATCAGTCCTTCTGCACCCCAGTCTCCAACCTGTTCTCTCTGTAACATTCCTTCTGCACCTCAGTCTCCATCTCTGCTCTTTTTATCAGTACTTCTGCACCCCTGTTTCAAAAGTCTGTTCTCTGAAACATTCCTTCTACACTTCACTCACCATCTGTGCTCTCTGTATCAGTCCTTCTACACACCAGTCTCCAAATTCTGCTCTCTGGGACAGTCCTTTTATACCCCCGTCTCCATAATCTGCTCTCTACAACGATCCTTCTGCACCTTATTCTTCAACGTCTGCTCTGCAACAGTCTCTCTGCAAACCAGTCTCCAAACTCTTCTCTCTATAAGATCTTTCTGTACTCCAGTTTCCGAAATCTGCTCTCTGTAACATTCCTTCTGCACCCCAGTCTCCAACCTCTGCTATCTGCAATGGTACCTCTGCACCCCAGTCTCCAACCTTATTCTCAACAACAGTTCTTCTGTACCGCAATCTTCAACCTCAGTTCTCTGAAAGGGTCCTTCTTCACCCCAGTCTCCAAACTCTGCTTTCTGTATCAGTGCTTCTGCACCACAGTCTCCAAACTCTGATCTCTGCAACAATCCTTCTGCACCCCAGTCATCAACCACTGCGCTCTGTAACAGTCCTTCTGTACTGCAGTCTCCAACCTCTGCTCTCTGTAACGGTCCTTCTGCACTAGAGTCTCCAAATTCTGCGTTTATATCAGTCATTCTGCACCCAGGTCTCCAACCTCTGCTCTCTGTAACAGTCTTTCTGCACCTCAGACTCCGAACACTGTTCTCTGCAAAAGTCCTACTGTGCCCCAATCTCCAACCTCTGCTCTCTGCAACAGTCCTTATGCACCTCAGTGTCCAAACTCAGCTCTCTGTAAGATCCTTCTGAAACCCAGTCTCCAACCTTTAATTTCTGCATGGTCCTTCTGCACCCCAGTCTTCAAACTCTGATCTCTACAATAGTTATTCTGCACCCCAGTCTAAAACCTCTGCTCTCTGTAACAGTTCTTCTGTACCGCAGTCTCAAAACTCTATTCTCTCTAAGGGTTTTCCTGCACTACATTGTCCAACCTCTGCTTTCTGTATAAGTTTTTTTGCACCACATTCTCAAAACACTGCTGTCTATACCAGTCCTTCTGCAACTCAGTCTGCAACCTCCCCTCTTTGCAATAGTCCATATGCACCCCAGTCTTTAAATTACACTCCCTTTCACATTTCTTCTGCACCCCAGTCTTTAACATCTGCTGTCTACAACAGTCCTTCTCCAGCCAGTCTCCGAACTCTGCTCTCTGCAACAGTCCTACTACACACCAGTCTCCAAGCTCTGCTTTCTGTATCCCTCATTCTGCACCACAGTTTTTGAACTATGGTCTCTGTAACAGTCTTTGTGCACCTCATTCTGCAACCTCTGCTATCTGCAAAAATCCCTCTGCACCCCAGTCTTCAACCTCTGCTCTCTGTAACAGTCCTTATATACTGCAGTGTCCAATCTCTGCTCTCTGTAACAGTCATTCTGCACCCGAGTCTCTAAACTCTGCGTTATGTATCAGTAATTATGCACACCAGTCTTCAACCTCTGCTCTCTGTAACAGTCTTTCTGCACCTCAGACTAAAATCTGTTCTCTGCAAAAGTACTTCTGCGCCTCTGTCTCCAACCTCTGCTCTTTGCAACATTCCTTCTGCTCCTCAGTTTCCAAGTTCTGCTCTCTGTAGAATCCTTCTGAAACCCAGTCTCTAACCTCTGCTTTCTGCAATGGTCCTTCTGAACCTCAGACTCCAACCTCTGTTCTCTAAAACAGTCCTTCTACACCCCAGTCTCCATAATAGCTCGCACCAACGATCCTTCTGCATCCAAGTCTCTAACATCTGCTCTCTGCAACAGTCCTTCTCTACCACAGTCTCAAACCTCTGGTCTCTGGAACAGTCCATCTGCACACCAGTCACCAACCTCTTCTTTCTGTATCAATCCTTCTGCACCCCAATCTACAACCTTTTCTCTCTTAACAGTCCTTCTTCACCTCAGTCTCCAAATTCAGCTTTCTGCAAACTTAACTCTGCACCCCAGTCTCCAACCTCTGTTTTCTACAACGATCCTTCTGCACCCTAGTCTCGAACCTCTTCTCGCTGCAACAGTCCTTCTGAGACACAGTCTCCAACATCTTCTCTCTGCAACAGTTCTTCAGTACCTCAGTCTGAAAACTCTGCTCTCTGCAATAATCCTTCTGCACCCCATTCTCCAACCTCTGCTCTCTGTAACAGTCCTTCTTCACGTCAGTCTTCAACCTCTGCTCTGTGTAACAGTTTTTCTGCACCCCAGTGTCCAACATCTGCTCTCTGCAACGATCCTTCTGCATCCCAGTTTCTAAATTCTGCTCGATGTAACAGTCCTTTTGCACCTCAGACTCCAAACTCTGCTCTATGTAAGATCCTTCTGCAACCCAGTCACAAAACTCTGCACTCTGTAACAGCCCTTCTGCACCCCAGTCTCCAACCTCTGCTCTCCGTAACAGGCCTTCTGCACCCCAGTCTCCAAACTCTTCTCTATGCAACGATCATTCTACACATCAGTCTCCAACATCTGCTCTCTGTAAGATCCTTCTGCAACCCACTCTCCCAACTCTGACATCTCTAACAGTCCTTCTGCACACCTTCTCCCAACTCTCCTCTTTGTAACAGGCCTTTTGCACCCCAGTCTCCAAAGTCTGTTCTCTATAAGAAGCCTTCTACACCCCAGTCTCCAACTGTGCTCTCTGCAACAGTCCTTCTGCACCCCAGTCTACAACCTGTGGTCTCTGCAACAGTCCTTCTGCACCTCAGTCTTAAAACGCTTTTCTCTGCTACGATCCTCTTGTACCTCAGTCCAACCTCTACTCTCTGTAACAGTCCTTCTGCACCTGGGTCCCCAACATCTGCTCTCTGTTAGATCCTTCTTCAACCCAGTCTCCAAACGCTGTGATCTGTAACAGTCATTCTAGGGCCCTTCTCCACACTCTGCTCTCCATAACAGGCCTTCTGAACCCCAGTCTCCAACCTCTGCTCTCTGTAACAGTCTTTTTGCCCCTCAGTATCCAAACTCTGCTCTCTGCAATGATCCTTCTTCACCCCAGTCTCCAAAGTATCCTCTCCTCAACAGTCCTTCTGCACCTCAGTCTCCAAATTCTGCTCTCTGCAACAGTCCTTCTACACCCCAGTCTTCAACCTCTTCTCTGTGTAACAATCTTTCTTCACCACAGCCTCCAACCTCTGCTCTCCGTGACAGTCCTTGTGCACCATATTCTCCAACCTCTGCTCTCTGTTACAGTCTTTCTATACCTTAGTCTCCAACCTCTGCTTTCTGTAACGGTCCCTCTAACACAATTTCTAACCTCTGCTTTCTGTAACAGTCCTTCTGCACCTCAGTCATCAAACTCTGCTCTCTGTAACAGTCCTGATGCACCTCAGTCTCCAACCTCTGCTCTATATTACAGTCCTTATGCACCTTAGTCTGAAACCTCTGCTCTCTGCACGATCCTTCTGCACCCCAGTCTCCAATCACTGCTCTCTGTAATATTCATCCTGCCCCACAGTCACTAATCACTGCTCTCTGTAAGATCCTTCTGCAACCCAGCCTCAAACTCTACTCTCTGTAACAGTCCTTGTGACACCCAGTCTCCAACCTCTGCTCTCTTTTGCAGGCCTTATGCCCCCCCGTCTCCAAACTCTGTTCTCTTAAACAGTTCTTCTGCACCCCAGTCTGCAACCTCTGCTCTCTGTAACGGTCCTTCTGCACCCCAGTCTCACACCTCTGCTTTCTGTATCATAATTCTTCACCCGAGTCTCCAAAGTCTGCTCTGTGTAACAGTCCTTCTGCATCTCAGTCTCCAACCTCTGCTCTCTGCAACAGTCCTTCTGCACCCCAGTCTCCAACCTCTGCGTTATGCAACATTCCTTCTGCACCCCAGTCTCAAACCTGTGCTCTCTGTAACAGTTCTTCTGCACCGCAGTCTCCCACCTTTTCTCTCTGTAACGATCCTTCTGCACCCAGTCTCCACTTCTGCTGTTTTCAATGATTCTTCTGCAACTCAGTACCTAACTTCTGTTCTCTTCAATGATCCGTCTGCCCCCCAGTCTTCAACCTCTACTCTCTGTAACTATTTTTCTGCACCTCCGTCTCTAACCTCTGCTCTCTCCAACCGTTCTTCTGCACCCCTGTCTCCAACCTCTTCTCTCTGCAACGATCCTTATGCACCCCAGTCCCTAACATCTGCTCTCTGTAACGGTCCTTCTGCACCCCAGTCTCAAACCTCTGTTTTCTGTGTAAGTCCTTCTGAACCACGGTTTCCAAACCTATGCTCTCTGTAACAGTCCTTCTGCACCTCTGTCTCCAACCTCTGAACTCTGCAACCTTACTTGTGCACCCCATTCTCTAACCTCTGGTCTCTGCAACAGTCCTTCTGCACCCCATTCTCTAACCTCTGGTCTCTGCAACAGTCCTTCTGTAACACAGTCTCCAACCTCTGCTTTCTGTAACGGTCCTTCTTCACCCCAGTCTCAACCTCTGCTTTCTGTATCAGTAATTCTGCACCCCAGTTTCAAACCTTTTCTCTCTGTAACATTCTTTCTACACCTCAGTCCCAACCTCTTCTCTCTGCGACAGTTCTCCTACACCCTAGTCTCCAAACGCCGCTCTGTGCAACAGTTCTTCTGAACCCCAGTCTCCAACATCTGAACTGAAACAATTCGTCTATAAACCATTCTCCAAACTCTGCTCTCTAATACAGTCTTCCTGTATTGAAGTCTCTGAACTCTACTCTCTGCAATGGTCCTTCTGCACACTAGTCTCCAATCTCTGCTTTCTGTATCAGTCCTTCTAAACCCCAGTCTGCAACCTCTTTTCTCTGTAACAGTCCTTCTGCACCTCAGTCTCCAAATTCTGCTCTCTGCAACAGTCCTTCTGCACCCCAGTCTCCAACCTCTGTAATTTCCAACAGTCCCTCTGCACTTCAGTCTGAAAACTCTATTCTCTGCAACGATCCTTCTGCACCCCAGTCTCCAAATTCTGCTCTCTGTAACAGTCCTGTTCCACCTCAGTCTCCAACCTCTGCTCTCTGTAAGATCCTTCTGCAACCCTGTCTCCAAACTCTGCTCTTTGTAACACTCCTTCTTCACCCAAGTCTCCAAACTCTACTCTCCATAACAATCCTTCTGCACCCCAGTCTCCAACCTCTGCTGTATGTGCAGTTCTTCTGCACCACAATCTCCAACCTCTGCTCTCTGTAACGGAACTTCTTCAACCCAGTCTCAAACATCTGCTCTCTACAACGATCCTTCTTCTACCCATTCTCCAAACTCTGCTCTCTCTAACAGTCCTTTTGTATCACAATCTACAACATCTTCTTTTGTAATGGTCCTTCTGCTCACCAATTGCCAAACTCTGGTTTCTGTAATAGTCTTTCTACACCTCAGACTCCAAACTCTGCTCTCTGTAAAAGTCCTTCTGCACCTCATTCTGAATCCTCTGCTCTCTGCAACTATCCTTCTGCACCCCAGTCTTCAACCAGTGCTCTCTGTGAAAGTTCTTCTGCACCTCAGTCTCCAACGTCTGCTTTCTGCAACAGTCCCTCTGCACCCCAGTCTCAAACTCTGGTCTCTTAAACAGTCCTTTTATACCCCAGTCTCCGAACTCTGTACTCTGCAATGATCCTTCTGCACCACAGTCTCCAACATCTGTTCTCTGCAACAGTCTTTCTGACCCCAGTCTCCAGCCTCTGCTCTCTGTAAGATCCTTCTGCACACCAGGTTCCAAACTCTGCTCTCTGTGACATTCCTTCTGAACCCCAGTCTCCAGCCTCTGCTCTTTGTAACAGTACTTTTGTACCACAGTCTCCAATCTCAGCTCACTGCAACATTTCCTCTCCACACCACTCTCCAAATTGTGCTCTCTGTAACTGTCTTTCTGACCCCAGTCTCCAACCTCTGCTCTGTAACGATCCTTCTGCACCTCAGTCTTCAACCTCGGCTCTCTGCAACGATCATTCTGAACCTCAGTTTGCAACCTCTGCTCTCTGCAACGATCCTTCTGCACCCCAGTTTCCAACCTCTTCTCTCAGTAACAGTCCTTCTACACCTCTGTCTCCAACCTCTCCTCTCTATACCAATCCTTCTTCACCTCAGTCTCTTACGTCTGCTCTCTTTAACAGTCCGTTTGCACCTCAGTCTCCAACCGATTCACTCTGTAACAGTCCTTCTGCACCACAGTCTCTAATGTCTACTCTCTGCAACAGTCCTTCTTCACCCCAGTCTCCAAACTCTGCTCTCTGCAACACTCCTTCTGAAACCCAGTCTCAAACCTCTGCTCTCTGTAACAATCCTTCTTCACCTCAGTCTCAAAACTCTGTACTCTGCAACGTTCCTTCTGCACCTCAGTCTCAAACCTCTACTCTCTGTAACAGTTCTTCTGCACCTCATTCTGCAAGATCTTCTCTCTGTAGTAACCTTCTCCAACCTAGTCTCCAAACTCTGCTCTCTGTAACAGTCCTTTTGCACACCAGTCTCCAAACTCTGCTCTCTGCACTCATCCTTCTTCACACCAGTCTCCAACTTCTGCTTTCTGAAACAGTACTTCTGAACCCCAGTATCCAACATTTGCTCTCTGCAACAGTCCTTCTGCAACTCAGTCTGAAAACTCTACTCTCTGAAACGATCATTCTGCACCTCAGTCTCCTACCTCTGCTCTCTGTAAGACCCTTCTGCATCCGAGTCTCCAAACTCTACTCTCTGTAACAGTCTTTCTGAACAACAGTTTCCAACCCCGGCTCTCTGTAAGAGGGAATTCAGCAACCCAGTCTCAAACTTCTTCTCTCTGTAACAGGCCTTCTAAAACCCAGTCTCCAACCTCTTCTCTCTGCAATGATTCTTCTCCACAAAAGTCTCAAACCTCTGCTCTCGGCAAAAGTCCTTCTGCATCCTTGTCTCCAACCTCTGCTCTCTGTAAGATCTTTATGCACTCTAGTCTCCAACCTCTCCTCTCTGTAACAATCCTTCTGCACGCCAGTCTCCAACATCTGCTCTCTGCAATAGTTCTTCTGCACCGCAGTCTGAAAACTATGCTCTTTGCAACAACCTTTCTGCACCCCAGTCTCCTACCTCTGCTTTCTTTAACAGTCTTTTTGCACCTCTGTCTCCTAACTCTGCTCTTTTCAGATCTTTCTGCAACCCAGTCTTTAAACTCTGAACTCTTCAACAGTCCTGCTGCACAAAAGTCTCCAAACTCAGCTCTCTGTAACAGTCCTTCTGCACCTCTGTCTCCAAACTCTGCTCTCTGTAACAGTTCTTCTTCACCTCAGTCTCAAACCTCTACTCTCTATAACAGTTTTTCTGTACCTCAGTCTGAAACCTCTGCTTTCTGCATGATCCTTCTACACCCAGTCTCCAACCACCGCACTCTGTAAGAGTCCACCTACACCTCAGTAATCAAACTCTGCTCTTTGTAAGATCCTTCAGCAACCCAGTGTCCTAACACTGCTCTCTATAACAGTCGTACTGCACCCCACTCTCCAACCTCTCCTCTCTATAACAGGCCTTCTGCACGGCAGTCTCCAAACTCTGCTCTCTGCAACGATATTTCTGCACCCCAGTCTCCAACCACTGCTCTCTGCAATGATCCTACTGCACCCAAGTCTCAAACCTCTGATCTCTGCAAAAGTACCTCTGCACCTCAGTCTCAAACTTTTGCTCTCTGTAAGATCCTTCTGCACCCGTGTCTCCAAGCTCTGCTCCTTGCAACTATCCTTCTGCACCCCAGTGTCCAACTGCTTCTCTATGTAAAAAGAATTCTGCACCTCAGTCTCCAATCTCTGCTCTCTGCAACAGTCCTTCTGCACTGCAGACTCCAATCTCTGATTTCTGTATCAGTCCTTCTGCACCCCAGTCTCCAATTTCTGCTTTCTCTAAGAGTCCTTCTACACCTCAGTCTCCAACATCTGCTCTCTGCAACAGTCATTCTGCACCCCAGTATAAGTCATCTGCTCTCTGCAACAGTCCTTCTGCACCCCAGTCTCCAAACTCTGCTATCTGCAACAGTCCTTCTGCACCCCAGTCTCCAAACTCTGCACTCTGCAACAGTCCTTCTGCACCTCAGCATGAAAACTCTTCTCACTGAAACATTCTTTATCCACCCCAGTCTCCAACCTCTCTCCTCTGCAACAGTCCTTCTGCTCCCCAGTCTCTGAGATCTGCTCTTTGTAACAGTCCTTCTGAACCAGAGTCTCCAACTTCTGCTCTTTGTAACGGTCTTTCTACACCCCAGTCTCCAAACTCTGCTTTGTGTATAAGTCTGTCTGAACCCCAGTCTCGAACCTCTGTTCTCTGTATCTATCCTTTTGCACCTCAGTCTCAACCTGTTCTCTATGTAAGAGTCCTTCTGCACACCAGTCTCTAACCTCTGCTCTCGGTAACAGTCCTATACAGCAGTCTCCAAACTCTGCTCTCCTTAAAGGTCCTTCTGCACACCAATTTCCAAAATCTGCTTCCTGTAACAGTCCTTCTGCACCTGAGTCTCCACACTCTGTTCTCTGTAACAGTCCTTCTACAACTCAGTCTAAAACCTATGCTCTCTGTAACAGTCCTTCTGAACCTCAGTCTGAAAATTTGGCTCTCTGCACGATCCTTCTGCACCGCAGTCTTAAACCACTGCTCTCGGTAACAGTCCCCCTGCACCTCAGTCTCCAATCTCTGCTCTCTGTAAGATCCTTCATCAACCCAGTCTCAAACCACTGCTCTCTGTAACAGACCTTCTGCACCCAAGTCTCTAAATTCTTCTCTTTACAACGATTCTTCTCCACACCAGTCTCAAACCTCTGCTCTCTGCAACAGTCCTTTTGCACCACAGTCGACAACCTCTGCTCTCTGCAAGAGTCCTTCTGCACTCCAGTCTCCAACCTATGCTCTCTGTAACCGTCCTTCTGCACCTAAGTCTACAACCTCTGCTCTCTGTAACAGTCCTTCTGCACCTCAGTCTTCAACCTCTGCTCTCTGCAACAGTCCTTCTGCACACCATTCTCCAACCTCTGCTCTCTGCAACAGTCCTTTGCACCCCAGTCTCCTACATCTGCTCTCTGCAACAGTCATTCTAACTCTAGTCCAAACTCTGCTCTGTCCAACGATCCTTCTGGACCCCAGGCTCCAACGTGTGCTCTCTGCAACAGTCCTTCTGAACCACAGTCTCCAAACTCTGCTTTCTGTAACATCTTTCTGCACGCCAGTTTCCAAAATCTGCTCTCTCTAACATTCTTTCTCCACCACAGTCTGTAACATCTGCTTTTTTTGAGGGTCCTGCGGCACCCCAGTCTCCAACCTCTGCTCTCGGAAACAGTCCTATTCCACAGTGTCCAAACTCTGCTCTCATTAACGGTCGTTCTGCACCCCAGTTTCCAAACTCTGCTTCCTGTAACAGTCCTTCTGCACATGAGTCTCCAAACTCTGCTCTCTGTAACAGTCCTTCTACACCTCAGACTCCAACCTATGCTCTCTGTAACAGTCCTTCTGCACCAAAGTCTTCAACCTCTGCTCTCTTTAACAATTCTTCTAAACCCCTGTCTGCAACCTCTGCTGTCTGTAATATCCTTCTGAAACCCAGTCTCCAAATTCTGCTCTCTGTAACAGTGCTTCTGCACACAGGTCTCCAACCTCTGGTCTCATCAAAGATCCTTCTTCACCAAAGTCTCCAACCTCTGCACTCTGCAACAATTCTTCAGTACACAGTCTCCAACATTTGCTCTCTTCAACAGTCCTTCTGCACCTCAGTCTGAAAACTCTGCTCACTGCAACGATCCTCCTTCACCGCAGTCTTTAACCTATGCTCTCTGAAACAGTCCTTCTGCATCCCAGTCTTCAATATTTGCTCTCTGTAAAAGTCGTACCGCAACTCAGTCTGAAATCTGTGCTCTCTGCAATGATCCACCTGCACCTCAGTCTCCTAACTCTGCTCTTTGTAAGACCCTTGTGCAACCCAGTCTCCAGACTCTGCTCTTGGCAATAGTGCTTCTTCACCCTAGCCTCGAACCGCTGCTCTCTGTAAGATCCTTATGCACTCCAGTCTTTTACCTCTTCTCTCTGTAACTATCCTTCTGCACCCCAGTTTCCAACATCTGCTCTCTGCAACAGTTCTTCAGCACCTCAGTCTGAAAACTCTGCCCACCGCAACGACCGTTCTGCATCCAATTCTCCTACATATACTCTCTGTAACAGTCCCTCTGCACCTAAGTATCCCAACTCTGCTCTTTTTAACATCCTTCTGCAACCAAGTTTCCAAACTCTTCTCTCTGTAACAGGCCTTCTCTAACCCCAGTCTCCAACCTCTTCTCTCTACAATGATTTTTCTCCACCCCAGTCTCCAACATCTGCTCTCTGCAACAGTCCTTTTGCACCCCAGTCTCCAAACTCTGCTATATGTAAGTTCCATCTGAACCCCAGTCTTTAACCTCTGCTCTCTGTAACAGTCCTCCTGCATCCCAGTCTCCAAACTCTGCTCTTCGTAACAGTCCTTCTGCACCTCAGTCTCCAACCTCTGCTCTCTGTAACAGTCCTTCTGCACCCCAGTCTATAACATCTGCTCTCTGCAACAGTCCTTCTGCACCCCTGTCTCCAAACTCTGCTATCTGAAACGCTCTTTCTGGACCCCAGTCTCCAACATCTGCTTTCTTCAATAGTCCTTCTGCACCACAGTCTCCAACCTATGCTCTTTGTAAGATTCTTGTGCACTTCAGATTTTATACTCTGCACTCTGTAACATTTCTTCTCCACCCCAGTATCCAAAATCTGTCCTCTACAACAGTCCTTCTGCTCCCCAGTCTCCGACATCTGGTCCTTCTCTACAGCAGTCTCCAACCTGTGCTCTTTTTAACGGTCCTTCTACACCCCAGTCTCCAACTTCCGCTTTCTGTATCAGTCTGACTGAACTGCAGTCTCCAACATCTGTTCTCTGTATCTATCCTTCTGCACCTCAGTCTCCAAACTCTGTTCTCTGCAACGGTCCTTCTGCACCTCAGTCTCCAACCTCTACTCTCTGTAACAGTCCTTCTGCACTTCAGTCTCCAACCTCTTGTCTCTGTAGCATCTTTCTAAAACCCAGTATCCAAACTCTACTCTCTGTAACAATCCTTCTGCACACCAGTCTCCAAACTCTGCTCTCTAAAACGATCCTTCTTTACCCCAGTCTCCAATGTCTGCTATCTGCAACAGTCCTTCTGCACTCCAGTCTCCAATATCTGTTCTCTGCAACAGTCATTCTGCACTTCAATGGGAAAACTCTGCTGTATGCAACGAACCTTCTGCACCTCAGTCTCTGAACTCTGATCTCTGTAAAATCCTTCTGCAACCCAGTCTTTAAACTCTGCACTCGGTAATCGTCCTTCTACACAACAGTCTCCAACCTCTGCTCTCTGCAACAGGACTTCTGCAACCCAGTTTCCAAACACTTCTCTCTGCAAGGATTCTTCTTCACACCAGTCTTCAACCTCTGCTCTCTGCAAAAGTCCTCTAGCACCACAGTCTCCAAAATCTGCTCTCTGTAAGATCCATCTGAACCCCAGTCTCCAAACTCTGCTCTCTGTAACAGTCCTTCTGCAAACCAGTCTCCAACCTCTGCTCTCTGTAACAGTTTTTCTGCACCCCACTCTCCAACCTATCCTCTCTGTAACAGGCCTTCTGCACGGCAGTCTCCAAACTCTGCTATCTGCAACGATATTTCTGCACCCAAGTCTCCAACCACTGCTCTCTGCAATGATCCTACTGCACCCCAGTCTGAAACATCTGCTCTCTGCAACAGTCATTCTAACTTCAGTCCAAACTCTTCTCTGTCCAACGTTCCTTCTGGACCCCAGGCTCCAACGTGTGCTCTCTGCAACAGTCCATCTGAATCACAGTCTCCAAACTCTGCTCTCTGTAACATCTTTCTGCACGCCAGTTTCCAAAATCTTCTCTCTCTAACATTCCTTCTCCACCGCAGTCTGTAACCTCTGCTTTCTTTGAGGGTCCTGCGGCACCCCAGTCTCCAACCTCTGCTCTCAGAAACAGTCCTATTCCACAGTCTCCAAAAACTTCTCTCCTTAACGGTCCTTCTGCACCCCAATTTCCAAACTCTGCTTCCTGTAACAATCCTTCTGCACATGAGCCTCCAAACTCTGCTCTCTGTAACAGTCCTTCTACACCTCAGACTCCAACCTATGCTCTCTGTAACAGTCCTTATTCACCAAAGTCTTCAACCTCTGCTCTCTGTAACTATCCTTCTAAACCCCTGTCTGCTACCTCTGCCCTCTGTAATATCTTTCTGAAACCCAGTCTCCAAACTCTGCTCTCTGTAACAGTGATTCTGCACACCAGTCTCCAACCTCTGCTCTCATCAAAGATGCTTCCTCACCAAAGTCTCCAACCTCTGCACTCTGCACCAATCCTTCAGTACACAGTCTCCAACATCTGCTCTCTGCAACAGTCCTTCTGCACCTCAGTCTGAAAACTCTGCTCATTGCAAAGACCTTCCTTCACCCCAGAATTTAACCTCTGCTCTCTGCAACAGTCCATCTGCATCCCAGTCTTCAATATCTGCTCTCTTCAAAAGTCCTTTTGCAACTCAGTCTGAAATCTGTGCTCTCTGCAATGATCCTTCTGCACCTCAGTCTCCTAACTCTGCTCTTTGTAAGACCCTTCTGCAACCCAGTCTCCAGACTCTGCTCTTGGCAACAGTGATTCTGCACCCTAGTCTCGAACCTCTGCTCTCTGTAAGATCCTTATGCACTCCAGTCTCCAATCTCTGCTCTCTGTAACAATCCTTCTGCACCCCAGTCTCCAACAACTGCACTCTGCAACAGTTCTTCTGCACCTCAGTCTGAAAACTCTGCTCTTTGCAACGACCGTTCTGCATCCCAGTCTCCTACCTCTACTCTCTGTAACAGTTCTTATGGACGTCAGTATCCCAACTCTGTTATTTTAACAACCTTCTGCAACCCAGTCTCCAAACTCTGCTCTCTGTAACAGGCCTTCTGCACACCAGTCTCCAACATCTTCTCTCGGCATTGAATCTTCTCCAGCCAGTCTCCAACATCTGCTCTCTGCAACAGTCCATTTGCACCCAAGTCTCCAAACTCTGCTATCTGTAACAGTCGTTCTGCACCTCAGTCTCCAACCTCTGCTCTCTGTAATAGTCCTTTTGCACCCTAGTCTAAAACATCTGCTCTCTGCAACAGTCCTTCTGCACACCAGTCTCCAAACTCTGCTATCTGTAAGATCCATCTGCACCCCAGTCTTTAACCTCTGCTCTCTGTAACAGTCCTCCTGCATCCCAGTCTCCAAACTCTGCTCTTTGTAACAGTCCTTCTGCACCTCAGTCTCCAACCTCTTCTCTCTGTAACAGTCCTTCTGCACCCCAGTCTAAAACATCTGCTCTCTGCAACAGTCCTTCTGCACCCCAGTATCCAAACTCTGCAATCTGCAACGCTCGTTCTGGACCCCAGTCTCCAACATCTGCTCTATTCAACAGTTCTTCTGCACCACAGTCTCCAACCTATGCTCTTTGTAAGATTCTTGTGCACTCCAGATTCCATACTCTGCACTCTGTAACATTCCTTCTCCACCCCAGTCTCTAAACTCTGTCCTCTGCAAAAGTCCTTCTGCTCCCCAGTCTCCGACATCTGGTCCTTCTGTATCGCAGTCTCAAACCTGTGCTCTTTGTAACGGTCCTTCTACACCCCAGTCTTTAACCTCTGCTTTCTGTATCAGTCTGTCTGAACCGCAGTCTTCAACAGCTTTTCTCTGTATCTATCTTTCAGCACCTGAGTCTGTAAACTCTGTTCTCTGCAACGATCCTTCTGCACCTCAGTCTCCAACCTCTACTCTCTGTAACAGTCCTTCTGAACTTCAGTCTCCAACCTCGGCTCTCTGTAGCATCCTTCTAAAACCCAGTTTCCAAACTCTACTCTCTATAACAATCCTTCTGCACACCAGTCTCCAACCTCTGCTCTCTGAAACGATCCTTCTCAACCCCAGTCTCCGATGTCTGCTCTCTGCAACAGTCCTTCTGCACCCCAGTCTCTAATATATGCTCCCTGCAACAGTTATTCTGCACTTCAGTGGGAAAACTCTGCTGTATGCAACGAACCTTCTGCACCTCAATCTCCCAACTCTGCTCTCTGTAAGATCCTTCTGCAACCCAGTCTTTAAACTCTGCACTCGGTAATCGTCCTTCTGCACAACAGTATCCAACCTCTGCTCTCAGCAACAGGACTTCTGCAACTCAGTCTCCAACCACTTCTCTCTGTAACAGACCCTCTGCACCCCAGTCTCCAAACACTTCTCTCTGCAAGTATTCTTCTTCACACCAGTTTCCAACCTTTGCTCTCTGCAACAGTCCTCTTGCACCACAGTCTTCAAAATCTGCTCTCTGTAAGATCTATCTGAACCCCAGTCTCCAACCTCTGCTCTCTGTAACAGTCCTTCAGCACACCAGTCTCCAAACTCTGCTCTCTGTAACAGTTTTTCTGCACCTTATTCTCCAACCTCATGTCTCTGCAACAGTCTTTCTGAACCCCACTCTCCAACCTCTGCTCTCTGCAAAAGTCCTTTTACACCCCAGTCTCCAACTCTGCTTTCTGCAACGATCTTTCTGAACCCCAGTCTCTAACGTCTGCTCTATGCAAGAGTTCTTCTGGACCACAGTCCCTAAGCTCTTCTCTCATTAACAATTTTTCTGCACCCCTGTCTGCAACGTCTGCCCTCTGTAAGATCCTTCAGCAACCCAGTTTCAAACTCTGCTCTCTGTAACAGTGCTTCTGCCAACCGGTCTCCAACGTCTGCTCTCTGCAAGGATCCTTCTTCACCAAAGTATCCAAACTCTGCTCTCTGCAACACTCCTTCCTCACCCCAGTCTCCAATATGTGCTCTCTGCAACAGTCCTTTTGCACCTCACTCTGAAAAGTCTGCTCACTGCAAGGACCCTTCTGCACCACAGTCTCCTACTTCTGCTCTCTCTAACAGTCCTTCTGCACCCCATTCTCCCATCTCTGCTTTTTGTAAGATCCTTCTACAACCCAGTCTTTAAACTCTGCACTCTGTAACAGTCCTTCTGCACAACAGTCTCCAAACTCTGCTCTCTGTGACATGACTTCTGCCACGCAGTCTCCAAACTCTGCTCTCTGTGATAGGCCTTCTGCACCCCAGTCTCCAACCTCTTCTGCACCCCAGTCTCCAGAATCTGCTTTCTGCAATCTTTTGGACCCCAATCTCAAAACTATTCTCTCTGTGAGATCCATATGAACCCCAGCTCAAAACTCTGCTCTCTGTAACAGTCCTCTGCAGCCCAGTCTCCAAACACTGCTCTGTGTAAGTCCTTCTGCACCCCAGTCTCTAAAATTTGCTCTCTGCCACAGTCCTTCTGCTCCCCGGTCTCCAACATCTGCTCTTTGGAACAGTCCTTCTGCACCCCAGTCTCAAAACTGTGCTCTCTGCAACGATCCTTCTGGACCCCAGTCTCCAACGTCTGCTCTCTGCAACAGTCCTTCTGCAACACAGTCTCCAACCTCTTCTATTTGTAAGATCCTTCTGCACTCTAGTTTCCAAACTCTGCTCTCTGTAACATTCTTTCTCCACCGGAGTCTCAAACCTCTGTCTTCTGCAACAGTCTTCTGCTTCCTAGTCTCCAAGATCTGCTCTCTGTAACAGTCCTTCTGTACCGCAGTCCCCAAACTCTGCTCTTTGTGACGGTCCTTCTACACCCCAGTCTCCAACCTCTGTTCTCTGTATCTATTTTTCTGCACCTCAGTCTCCAACCTGTGCTCTATGTAAGAGTCCTTCTCCACCCCAGTCTCCAACCTCTTCTCTCGGTAAGAGTCTTATACCGCAGTCTCCAAACTCTGCTCTCTGTAACAGTCCTTCTGCATCCCAATTTCCAAACTCTGCTTCCTTTAACAGTCCTTCTGCACTCCAGTCTCCATCCTCTGCTCTCTGCAACAGTCCTTCTGCACCCCAGTCTCCAAACTCTGCTCTCGGCAACGATACTTCCGGACCCTAGTCTCCAACCTCTACTCTCTGCAACAGTCCTTCTGCACCACAGTCTCCAACCTCTGCTCTCTGTAAGATCTTTCTGCATTCCAGTTTACAAAATCTGCTCTCTAAAGCCTTTCTTCTCCATCGCAGTCTCCAACCTCTGCTTTCTGCGAGGGTGGGCACCCCAGTCTCCAACCTCTGTCCTCTGTAACAGTCCATCTGAACCCCAGTATCGAATCTCTGCTCTCTGTAACAGTCCTTCTGGACCACAGTCTCAAACCTTTGCTCTCTAGAACGGTCGTTCTGCACCCCAGTCTCCAAAATCTGCTTTCTATATCAGTCATTCTCAACCCCAGTCTCAAACTCTGCTCCCTGTATCTATCCTTCTGCACCTCAGTATCCAACCTGTGCTCTTTGTAACATTCCATCTGCACCAGAGTCTCCAACCTCTGCGTTCTGTAAGAATTTTTCTATACCACAGTCTCCAAACTCTGGTCTCTGTCACAGTCCTTCTGTACCCAAATTTTCAACCTCTGCTTTAAGTAACAGTCCTCATGCATCTCAGTCTCCAAACTCTGCTCTCTCTAACAGTCCTTCTACAACTCAGTCTCCAACCACTGCTCTCTGTAACAGTACTTCTGCACCTCAGTCTGAAAACTCTGTTCTCTGCAGGATCCTTCTGCACCCCAGTCTTCAACCACTGCTCTCTGTAACAGTCCACCTGAAGGTCAGTCTCCAACCTCTGCTCTCTGTAAGATACTTCAGCAACACAGTATCCAAACTCTGCTCTCTATAACAGTCTTTCTGCAATCCAGTCTTACAGGCCTTCTGCACGCCAGTCTCCAAACTCTGCTCACTGTAGCAGGCCTTCTGCACCACAGTCTCCAACCTCTGCTCTCTGCAACAATCCTTCAGAACCCCAGTCTCCAAACTCTGCTCTCTGCAATGACCCTACTGCACCCTAGTCCCCAACCCCTGGTCTCTACAACAGTCTTTCTGCACCTCAGTGTCAAAATTCTGCTTACTGTAAGATTCTTTTGTACCCCTGTATCAAACCTCTGCACTCTTTTATAGTCCTTCTGCACCTGAGTTTCCAAACTCTGCTCTCTGAAACAAAACTTCCGCACCTCATTCTCCAACACCTGCTCTCTGCAACAGTCCTTCTTCACCCCAGTCTCTAAACTTTGCTCTCTATAACAGTCCTTCTGCAACCTAGTTACAATATCTGCTCTCTGCAACAGTCCTTCTGCACCCCAGGCTCCAACATCTGCTCTCTGCAACAGTTCTTCTGCACCTCAGGCTTAAAACTCTGCTCTCTGCAACGACCCTTCTGCACCCCAGTCTCCTACATCTGCTCTCTCTAACAGTCCTTCTGCAACTCAGTCTCCCACTCTGCTCTCTTTAAGATCCTTCTGAAACCCAGTGTTTAAACTCTGCTCTCTGTAACAGGCCTTCTCCAATTCGGTCTCCAACCTCTTTTCTCTGCAACGATTCTTCTCAACCCCAGTCTCCAACATCTGCTCTCTGCAACAGTCTTTTTGCACCCAAGTCTCCAAACTCTGCCCTCTGTAAGATCCAGCTGAACGCCAGTCTCCAACCCCTTCTCTCTGTAACAGTCTTTCTGCAGCCCAGTCTCCTAACTCTGCTCTCAGTAACAGTCCTTCTGCACCTCAGTCTCCAAACTCTGCTCTGGGTAACAGTTCTTCTGCACCCCAGTATCTAAAATCTGCTCTCTGCAACAGTCCTTTTGCACCCCAGTCTCCATCATCTGCTCTCTGCAACAATCCTACTGCACCCCATTCTCTAAACTCTGCTCTCTGCAACGATTTTCTGGACCCCTGTCTTCAATATATGCTCTCTGCAACAGTCTTTCTGCACCACAGTCTCCAACTTCTCTCTCTGTAACATCCTTCTGCACTCCAGTTTCCAAACTCTGCTCTCTGTAACATTCTTTCTTAACCCCAGTCTCATACCACGATCCTCTGCAAAACTTCTTCTGCTCCCCAGTCTCCGAGATTTGCTCTCTGTAAAAGTCCTTCTGTACTGTAGTCTCCAACCTCTGCTCTTTGTAACGGTCCTGCTACACCCCAGTCTCCAAACTCTGCTTTCTGTATCAGTCTGTCTGAACGCCAGTCTCCAACCTCTGTTCTCTGTATTCATCCTTGTGCACCTAAGTCTCCAAACTGTGCTCTATGTAAGAGTCCTTCTGCACCCCAGTCTCCAACCTCTTTTCTCGGTAACAGTCTTATACCGCAATCTCCAACCTCTGCTCTCTGTAACGGTTCTTCTGCACCCAATTTTCCAAACTCTGCTCTCTGTAAAAGTCCTTCTTAAACTCAGTCTCCAACCTCTGTTCTCTGTAACAATCCTTCTGCACCTCAGTCTCCAAACACTGCTCTCTGTAACACTCCACCTCCACCTCAGTCTCCAACCTCTCCTCTTTGTAAGATCCTTCTGCAACCCAGTCCCAAAATACTGCTCTCTGCAACAGTCCTTCTGCACCCCAGTCTCCAACCTTTGTTCTCTGCAACAGTTCTTCGGCACCCGAGTCTCCTTCCTTTTTTCTCTGCAACAGTCTTTCTGCACCCCAGTCTCAAAACTCTGCTCTCTGTAACAGTATTTCTGCACCCCAGTCTCCAAACTCTGCTCTCTGTAACAATCCTCCTGCACCTCAGTCTCCAACCTCTACTCTATGTAACAGGACTTCTTCACCTCAGGTTCCAAACTTTGCTCTCTGAAACAGTCCTTCTGCACTCCAGTCTCCAACCTCTGCTCTCTGCAACAGTCCTTCTGCACCCCATTGTCCAAACTCTGCTCTCTGCAACTGTCCTTCTGCACCAAAGTCTCCAAACTCTGCTATCTGTAAGATCCTTCTGCACTCAAGTTTCCAAACTCTGCTCTCTGTAACATTCCTTCTCCACTCCAGAATTAATCCTCTGCTTTCAGCAAGTGTCCTGCGGCGCCCCAGTCTCCAAAGTCTGTCCTCTGCAACAGTTTTTCTACTCCCGAGTTTCCAACATTTGCTCTCTGTAACAGTCCTTCTGTACCGCAGTCTCCAACCTCTGCTCTCCGTAACGTGCCTTCTGCACCCCAGTCTCCAAACTCTGCTTTCTCTATCAGTCTTTCTGAACCTCAGTCTCAAACCTGTGCTCTCCGTATCTATCTTTCTGCACCTCAGTCTCTAACCTGTGCTCTCTGTAACATTCCTTCTGCACCCCAGTCTCCAACCTCGGCTCTTTGTAACAGTTTTTCTATACCGCAATTTTCAAACTCTGGTCTCTGTAACAATCCTTCTGTACCCCAATTTCCAACCTCTTCTTTTTGTAACAGTCCAACTGCACCTCCGTCTCCAAATTCTGCTCTCTGTAAGATCCTTCTGCAACCCTGTATTTAACATCTGCTCTCTGGAACTGTCCTTCTGCACCCGAGTCTCCAAACTCTGCTCTCTGTAACACGACTTCTGCAACTCAGTCTCCAACCTATAGTCTCTGCAACAGTCCTTCTGCACCCCAGTCTCCAAACTCTGCTCTCTACAACAGTCCTTCTGCACCTCAGTCTCCAACCTCTGCTCTCTCCAATGGTCATTATGTACCCCAGTCTCCAACATCTCTTTTCTGCAAAGTCCTTCTTCACCTCAGTCTCCAAACTCCGCTCTCTGAAACAGTCCTTCTGCTCCCCAGTCTCTAACATATGCTCTCTGTAACAGTCCTTCTCCACCCAAGTCTCAAAACGCTGCTCTCTGTAGCAGTCCTTCTGTACTGCTGTCTCCAACCTTTGCTCTCTGTAACTGTCATTGTGCACACCAGTCTCCAAACTGTGCCTTTTGTATCAGTCCTTTTGCACCCCAGTCTCCAACCTCTGCTCTCTGTTACAGTCCTTCTACACCTCAGTCCCAAACCTCTGCTCTCTGCAACAGTCCTTCTGCACCTCAGTCTCCAACCTCTGCTTTTTTTAACAGGCCTTCTTCACCCCATCCCCAACCTCTTCTCTCTGTAACAATTTTTCTCCACCCCGTCTCCAAACTCTGCTCACTGTAACAGTCCTTCTGCACCCCAGTCTCCGAACTCTGCTCTCTGTAAAGGTCCTTCGCAACCCCAGTCTCCAACCTCTGCTTTTTATATCAGTTCTTCTGCACTACAGTCTCCGACCTCTTCTCTCTGCAACACTCCTTCTGCACCACAGTCTCCAACCTGTGCTCTCTGTAAAATTTTTTCTGCATCCCAATCTCCAACCTGTGCTCTCTTTAACAGTCCTTCTGCACCCCAGTCTCCAACCTCTGCTCTTTGTAACGATCCTTCTGCAACACAGTCTCCACCTCTGCTCTCTGCAACGATCCTTCTGTACCTCAGTCTACAAACTCTGTGCTCTCTAACAGTCCTGCTGCACCTCAATCTCCAAACTCTGCGCTCGGAAAGATCCTTGTAAAACCCAGTCTCCAAACTCTGATTTTTGGATCAGTCTCTAACCTCTGCCCTCTCCAATGATCCTTCTGCACCCCAGTCTCAATCCTCTGCTCTCTCTAACAGTCTTTCTGTACCACAGTCTTCAAACTCTGCATTTTGTAACCGTCCTTCTGCACCGCAGTCTTCAACCTGTTCTCTCTGCAATGATTCTTCTGCACTTCAGTCTCCAACATCTTCTCTCTTCAACAGTCCTCCTGCACCCCAGTCTCCAAACTCTGCTCTCTGTAACAATGCTTCTGCTCATCAGTCTTCAACCTCTGCTCTCTGCAACGGTCTTTCTACACCTCAGTCTCCAAACTCTGTTGTCTGCAATAGTCCTTCTGCACCCCAGTATGCAACATCTGCTCTCTGTAAAAGTCCTTCTGTACCATAGTCTCCAACTTCTGCTATCTGTAATGGGCCTTCTGCAACCGCAGTATCCAAACTCTGCTTTCTATATCAGTTCTTCTGCACCCCAGTCTCCAAACTCTGCTCTCTGTAACAGTCCTTCTGAACCCCATCTCCAACCTATTATCTCTGCAGCAGTCATTCTGCACATCAGCTTCAACCTCTTCTCTCTACAAAAGTCATTTTACACCAAAGTCTCCAATCTCTGCTTTCTATAACAGTCTTTCTGCACCCCAGTCTCCAATCTCTGCTCTTTGTAAGATCCATCTGCACCCAGTCTCCAACCTCTGCTCTCTGTAAAAGTTCTTCAGCACCTCAGTCTCAAACCTATTCTCTCTGTAACAATCCTTCCTAATATCAGTCTCCAAACGCTGCTCTCAGCAACAGTCCTTCTGCATCTACGTCTCGAAACTCCGTTCTCTGCAGCAGTTTCTCCGTACCCCAGTCTCCAACCTCTGCATTCCGCAACAGTCCTTCTGCACCCCAGTCTCCAACCTCTGCTCTCTGTAACAATCCTTCTGCACCTCAGTCTCCAACCTCTGCTCTCTGCAATGGTCCTTCTGCACCCCTGTCTCCAAATTCTGTTGTTTCCAACAGTCCTACTTAACCTCAGTCTTCTGCACCCCAATCTCCAACCCCTACTCTCTGCAACAGTCCTTCTCCACTCCAGTCTCCAACCTACTCTCCACAACACTCCTTTTGCACCTGAGTCTCCAACATCAGATCTCTGCAACAGTTTTTCTCCTCCCCAGTCTCCAATCTCTGCTCTCTGTAACAGTTCCTCTGTACTGCAATTTCCAAACTCTTCTATCTGTAACTGTCTTCTGAACCCCAGTCTCCAACCACTGCTTTCTCGATCAGTCCTTCTACACTCAAGTCTCCGACCTGTGCTCTCTGTAACAGGCCATCTGCACCTCAGTCTCCAAATTCTGCTCTCTGCAAAGGTCCTTTGGCACCCCAATCCCCAACCTCTGCTCGCTGAAACAGTCCTTTTACACCCAAGTTTCAAACTTCTGCACTCCGCAACAGTCCTTCTGCACCTCGGTCTCCAACATCTGCTCTCTGCAATTGTCTTTTTGCACCTCACTATTCAACATCTATCTCTGTAACAGTTCTTCTACACCTCAGTGTACATCCTCTGCTCTCTGTAACAGGCCTTCTGCACCTCAGTGTCCAAAATCTGCTCTCTGTAAGATTCTTCTGAAACCCAGTCTCCAACATATGCTTTCTGAAATGGTCCTTATGTACCAGAGTCTCCAACCTCTTTTCTCTACAACATTTATTGTGCACCCCAGTCTCCAACCTCTGCTCTCTGTTACAGTCCTTCTGTACCGCAGTCTCAAACCTCTGTTCTCTGTAAGGGTCCTTCTGCACCCCATCTCCAATTTCTGCTTTCTGTATCAGACTTTCTGCAACCCAGTCTTCAAACTCTGCTCTCTGTGTCCGTCTTTCTGCACACCACGCTTCAACCTCTGCTCTCTGTAACAGTCCTTCTGAACCCAGTCTCCAACCTCTGCTCTCTGCAACAGTCCTTCTGAACCCCAGTCTCCAAACACTGCACTATGCAACAGTCTTTCTGCACCCCAGTCTCCAACATCTGCCCTCTGTAACAGTCCTTCTGCACATCAGTCTCCAACCTCTGTTCTCTGTAAGAGGCCTTCTGCACCCGAGTCTACAACCTCTCCTCTCTGTAACAGGCCTTCTGCATTAAAGTCTCTAAACTCTATTCTCTTTAACAGTCCTTCTGCACCCTGGTCTCCAACCTATGCTCTCAGTATCAGTCCTGCACCCCAGTCTACAAACACTGCTCTCTGTAACAGTTTTTCTGCACATCAATATTCAACAACTGCTATCTTCAAGAGTCCTTCTGCACCCCAGTCTCCAACCTCTGCACTCTAGAACAGTCCTTCTATACCACAGTCTTCATAATCTAGTCTCTGCAACGATCCTTCTGCACCCCAGTCTCCAACGTGTGCTCTCTTCAAAATTCGGTCTTCACTCCAGTCTCCAAACTTTCCTCTCTGTAAGATCCTTCTGCACCCCAGTTTCCAAACGCTGCTCTCTGTGACATTTCTTCTGCACCCCAATCTTCAACTTGTTCTCTACGACAGTTCTTATGTACCGCAGTCTTCAACCTCTGTTCTCCATAAGAGTCCTTCTGAACCCCAGTTTCCAACCTCTGCTTTCTGTGTCAGTCTTTCTTCACCACAGTCTCCAAACTCTTCTCTCTGTAACAGTCCTTCAGCACCTCACTCTGCAACCTCTGCTCTCTGCAACAGTGCTTCTGCAACCCAGTCGTCAACCTCTTCTCTCTGCAACATTCCTTCCTCACCCCAGTCTCCAAAATATGCTCTCTGTAACAGTCCTTTTCCACCGCAGTCTCCAACTTCTGCTCTCTGTAACAGTACTTCTGTACTGCAGTCTCCAACCTCTGCTCTCTGTAATGGTCCTTCTGCACCCCAGTCTCCAAACTCTCCTTTCTGTATCAGTCCTTCTGCACCCCGGTCTCGAACCTCTGCTCTCTGTAACAGTCCTTCTGCACCATAGACACCAACCTCTTCTCTCTGCAACAGTACTTCTGTGCCCCAATCTCCAACCTCTGATTTCTGCAATGGTCCTTCTGCACCCCAGTCTCCAACCTCTGTTCTCTACAACACTTATTCTTCACCCCAGTCTCCAACCTCTGCTCTCTGTAACAGTCCTTCTGTACCGCAGTCTCCAACCTCTGTCCTCTGTAAGGGTCCTTCTGAAGCCCAGTCTCCAACCTCTGCTTTCTGTATCAGTCCTTCTGCCCCACATTCTCCAAACTCTGCTCTCTGTAACAGTTTTTCTGTACCTCAGTCTGCAACCTCTGTTCTCTGCAATAGTCCTTCTTCACCCCAGTCTGCAATCTCTGCTCTCTGCAACAGTCCTTCTGCACCCCAGTCTCCAATATCTGCTCTCTGCAACAGTCCTTCTCCACCTGTCTCCAACCTCTGCTCTCTGCAACAGTCCTTCCGAACCCAGGTCACCAATGTCTGCTTTCTGTATCAGTCCTTCTGCACCCCAGTCTCCAATGTCTGCTCTCTGTAACAGTCCTTCTGCACCTCAGTCTCTAACCTCTACTCTCTGCAGCAGTTCTTCTCCACCCCAGTTTCCAATCACTGCTCTCAGCAACAGTCCTTCTGGACGCCATTCTCCAACTGCTACTCTCGGCAACAGTCCTTGTACACCCCAGTCTTTAAAATATGCTCTCTGTAACAGTCCTTCTACACCTCAGTCTTAAAACTCTGCTCTCTGCAACGATCGTTCTGCACCTCAGTCTCCGACTTCTGCTCTCTGCAACAGTCTTTCTGCACCCCAGTCTCCAACCTCTGTTCTAAGCAAAAGTCTTTGTACACCCCAGGCTTTAAACTCTGCTGTCTGTAACAGTTCTTCTGTACTGCAGTCTCCAACCTCTGCTGTCTGTAATGGTCCTTCTGCACCCGAGACTCCAAACTCTACTTTCGATATCAGTTATTCTGCACCCAAGTCTCCAACCTCTGCTCTCTGTAACAGTCCTTCTTCACCTCAGTCTCCAACCTCTGCTCTCTGCAACAATCCTTCTGCACCCCAGTCTCCAAACTCTTCTCTCTGCAATGATCCTTCTACCCCTCAGTCTCCAAACTCTGCTCTCTGCAATGATCCTTCTGCACCCCAGTCTCCAACCTCTGCTCTCTTCTACAGTCCTTCTTCACCCCATTCTCCAAACAGTGCTCTCTGCAACTGTCCTGCTGCACCCCAGTCTTCAACTTCTGCTTTCGTCTACAGTCCGTCTTCACCCCATTCTTCAAACAGTGCTCTCTGCAACTGACCTGATGCACCCCAGTCTCCAACCTCTGCTCTCTGTAGCGATCCTTCTGCACCCCAGTCTCCAAGCTCTGCTCTCTGTAACTGTCCTTCTACTCATCAGTGTCCAAACTCTGCTCTCTGTAAAAATTCATCTTCACGTAGGTCTTCAAACTCTGTTCCGTGTAAGAGACACTCTACACCCCTGATTTCAACATCTGCTCTCTGTAACTGTTCTTCTGAACCCCAATCTCCAAACTCTGCACTCTGTAAAACTCCTTCTGCACCCCAGTCTCCATACACTGCTCTCTGTAAGAATCCTTTTGCACCCTAGTCTCAAACCTCTCCTCTCCGTAAAAGTCCTACTCCACCTCAGTCTCAAAGTTCTGCAATCTGTAAAGGTCCTTCTGCATTTCAGTCTCCAATCCCTGCTCTCTGTAACAGTCCTTCTGCACCTCAGTCTCCAACATCCATTCTCTGCAATTATCCTTCTTCTCTCCAGGTTCCAACCTCTGCTCTCTGCAACGGTTTTTCTGAACCCCAGTTTTCAACCTCTGCTCTTTGTAACAGTTTTTCTGAACCTCAATCTCCAAACTCTGCTCTCTGAAACAGTCCTTCTGCACCCCAGTCTCTAACCTCTGCTCCAGGTAACAGTTCTACTGCACCCCAATCTCCAAAATCTGCTCTCTGTAACACTCCTTCTTCTCCCCAGTCTCCACACTCTGATCTCTGTAACAATCCTTCGGGACCTCAGTCTCCAACCTCTGCTCTCTACAACAGTCCTTCTGCTCCTAAGTCTAGAACCTCTATGCTCTACAAAAGTCCTTCTGAACCTCCGTCTCCAAACTCTGTTCTCTGTAAGATCCTTCTGAAACCCATTCGTCAAACTCTGCTCTGTGTAACAGTCCTTCAAAACCCCATTATCCAATTTCTGCTCTCTGTAACAGACCTACTGCACCCCAGTCTTCAACCTCTGCTTTCTGTAACAGTCCTTCTGCACCCCAGTCCCAAACCTGTGCTCTCTGCAACAATTGTTCTGTACCCCAGTCTCCAAACTCTGCTCTCTGTGACAGTCCTTCTCCACCCCAGGATCCAATATTTGCTCTCTAGAACAGGCTTTCTGCACATCAGTCTGAAAACTCTGCACTCTGAAACAGTCCTACTGGACCCCAGTTTCCAAACTTTTCTCTCTGAAACAGTCCTTCTGAAACTCAGTCTCCAAAATGCTCTCTGTAACATCCTTCTGCAACCCTATCTCGAAACTGTGCTATCTGTATCAGTGTTTCTGCACCCCAGTCTCCAAACTCTGCTCTATGTAACAGGCCTTCTGCACCCCACTCTCCAACCTCTGCACTCTATAAAAGGCCTTCTGCAACCCAGTCGCCTTCCTCTCCTATCTTCAATGATCCTTCTGCAACTCAGTCTCCAACCTCTTCTCTCTGCAAAGTTTCTTCTGCACCCCAGTCTCCAAACTCTGTTCTCTGCATCAGTTCTTCTGCACCCAAGACTCCAACCTCTGCTCTCTGTAAAAGTCCTTCTGTACCGCAGTCTCCAACATCTGCTCTCTGTAACGGTCCTATTGCACCCCAGTCTCCAACGTCTGCTTTCTGTATCAGTTCATCTGCACCCCAGTCTCCAAACTCTGCTCTCTGTAACAGTTCTTCACACTTCAGTCTCCATCTTCTGCTCTCTGCAATGGTCCTTCTTCACCCCAGTCTCCAACTTCTGCTCTCTGCAACATTTCTATTGCACCCCAGTCTCCATCTGTGATCTCTGTAACTGTACTTCGGCACCCGAGTCTCCAAACACTTTTTTCTGCATTACTCCTTCTGCACCCCAGGCTCCAAACTCAGCTCTCTCTAACAGTCCTTGTGTACCGCAGTCTCAAAACTCTGCTTTGTGTAACCGTCCTTCTGGACCCCAGCCTCCACACTCTGCTTTCTGTTTCAGTTCTTCTGCACCCCAGTCTCCAACCTCTGTTCTCTGTAACAGTCCTTCTGCACCTCAGTTACCAACTTCTGCTCTCTGCAAAAGTCCTTCTGCACCCCAGTCTCAAACGTATGCTCTCTGCAAAAGTCCTTCTACACTCCAGTCTCAAATCTCTACTCTCTGCAACAAACTTTCTGCACCCCAGTCTCCAACGTCTGCTCTATGCAACAGTTATTCTGCACCCCAGTCTCCATTCTCTGCTCTCTGTAAGGATCCTTCTGCACCCCAGTCTCCAACCTTTCCTCTATTTAAAAGTCCTTCTGTACCACAGTCTTCAAAATCTGCTCTCTGCAACAGTCCTTCTGCACCCTAGTCTCCAACCTCTTCTCTCTGAAACATTTCTTTTTAACTTCAGTCTCCAACTGTGCTCTCTATAACTGTCCTTCTGCACCTCAGTCTTCAACCTCTGCTCTCTGTAGCGATCCTTCTGCACCTCAGTCTCCAACCTCGGCTCTCTGCAAGGATCCTTCTACACCTCAGTCTCAAACCTCTATTCTCTGCAATGATCCTTCTAAACACCAGTCTCCGAGCTCTGCTCTCTGTAACAGTCCTTCTGAACATCAGTGTCAAAACTCTGCTCTCTGTAACAATCCTTTTGCATCTCAGTCTCCAACCTCTGCTCTCTTTAACAGTTCTTCTGGACACCAATCTACAAACTCTGCTCTCTGTAACACTCCTTCTGCACACCAGTCTCCATCCTCTGCTCTCTGTAACACTCTTTCTGCACCCAAGTCTCCATCCTCTGCTCTCTGTAAGAATCCTTCTGAACCCCAGTCTCCAACCGCTCCACTCTTTAACAGTCCTTCTGCACCTCAGTCTCCAATATCTGCTCTCTGAAATGATCCTTCAGCACCTCAGTCTCCAACCGCTGCTATCTGTAACAGGCCTTCAGAACCCCATTCTCCAACATATGCTTTCTGGATCAGTCCTTTTGCACACCACTATCTTAACTCTGTTCTCTGTAAAAATCCTTCTGCCCCTAAGTCTCCAACCTCTGCTCTCTGAAACGGTTTGTTTTTACCTTAGTCTCCAAACTCTGTTCTCTCCATCAGTCCTTCTGCACCCCAGTATCCAACCTCTGCTCTCTGTAACAGTCCTTCTGTAACGCAGTTTCAAAACTCTGCTCTCTGTAACGGTCCTTCTGCACCCCAGTCTCTAACGTCAGCTTTCTGTATCAGTATTTCTGCACCGCAGTCTCTAACCTCTGCTCTCAGAATCAGTCCTTCTGCACCCCAGTCTCCAACTTCTGATCTCTGCAACATTTCTTCTGCACCCCAGTCTCCATCTGTGCTCTCAGTAACTGTCTTTCTGAACCCCAGTCTCCAACCTCTGCTCTCTGTAACGATCATTCTGCACCACATTCTGAAACCTCTGCTCTCTGCAATGATCATTCTGCCCCTCAGTCTCCAACGTCTGCTGTCTGCATAATCTTTCTGCACCCCAGTCTCCAAACTCTGCTCTCTGTAAGAGTCCTTCTGCACTTCAGTCTACAACCTCTGCTCTCTGTAAAAATCCTTCTTCACCTCAGTCTCCAAACTCTGCTATCTGTAACAATATTTCTGCACACCAGTTTCCAATCTCTGCTCTCTGTAACAGGTCTTCTGCACCCAAGTCTCCAAACTCTGCTCTTTGTAACAGGCCTAATGCACCCAAGTCTCCAACCTCTTCTCCTTGCAATGAACCATCTGCACCTCAGTCTCCAAACACTGCTCCCTGCAACAGTCCTTCTGCACCCCAGTCTCCAAATTCTGCTCTCTGAAACAGTCCTTCTGCACCCCAGTCTCCAACCTCTGCTCACTGCTACAGTCCTCCTGCACCCAAGTCTCCAACCTCTGCTCTCTGCAACATTTCTTCTGCACCCAAGTCTCCCACCTGTGCTCTCTGTATCTGTCCTGCTTCACCCCAGTCTCCAAACTCTGCTCTCTGTAGCGATCCTTCTGCACCTCAGTCTTCAACCTCCGATCTCTGCAAGGATCCTTTTTCACCACAGTCTCCAACCTCTGCTCTCTGCAACAGTCCTTCTGCACGCCAGTCTCCAAGCTCTGCTCTCTGTAACAGTTCTTCTGCACCCCAGTCTCCAAATTCTGCTCTCTCTAAAAGGCCTTCTGCACCCCAGACTTCTAACTCTGCTCTCTGTAACAGGCCTTCTGCACCCCACTCTCTAACCTGTGCTCTCTGTAACGATCCTTATGCACCTCAGTTTCAAAACTCTGCTCTCTGTATCAGTCCTCTGCACCCCACAATTTAACATCTGCTCTCTGCTACATTTCTTCTGCACCTCAGTCTGAAAAATCTGCTCTCTGAAACAATCCTTCTGCACCCCAGTTTCAAAAATTTGCTCTCTGTAACAGACCTTCTGCACCTCAGTCTCAAATCTCTGCTCACTGTAATGATGCTTCAGCACCCCAGTCTCCAACTTCTGCTCTCTGAAACGGTCCTTCTGCACCCCAGTCTTCAAACTCTGTTGTATAAAAGTCCTTCTGCACCTCAGACTCCAACATCTGCTCTCTGTATCACTCCTTTTAAGCCTCACTATAAAACCTCTCATCTCTGCAACGATCCTTCTGCACCCCAGTCTCCAAACTGTGCTATCTGTAACAATCCTTATGCACAGAAGTCTCCAAACTCTTCTCTTACAGGTCTTCTGCACCCCAGTCTCCAAACTCTGCTCTCTGTAACAGTCCTTCTGCACCCCAGTCTCCAATCTGTGCTTACTGTATCAGTCAATCTGCACCACAATTTCCAAACTCTCCTCTCTGTAATAGTCTTTCTGCATCTCACTCTACAAACTCTGCCTTCTGTAACAGTCCTTCTGCACCCCAGTCTCCAACATCTGCTCTCTGCTACAGTCCTTCTGCACCAAATCTCCAACCTCTGCCTCTGTAACCTAGTATTGAAACTCTGCTCTCTGAAACAGTCCTTCTGCACTCCTATCTCAAACCTGTGCTCTCCGCAACAGTCCTACTACACCCCAGTGTCCAGTATCTGCTCTCTGCAACAGTCCCTCTGCAACCCAGTCTCCAACCTCTGCTGTCCGTAACAATCCTTCTGCACCCCAGTCTTCAACCTCTGCTCTCTGCAACGGTCCTTCTGCACCTCTGTCTCCAAAAACTGCTCTCTATAAATTTACTTCTGAATCCCTTCTCCAAACTCTGCTCTCTGTAATCGGCCTTCTGCACACCATTCTCGAACCTCTTTCTCTATAACAATCCTTCTACCCCCAGTCTCAAAATATTGCTCTCTACAACGATTTTTCTGCACCCTACTCCCCAAACTCTGCTCTTTGCAACAGTCCTTCTGCACCCCAGTCTCCAACCTCTGCTCTCTGTAACAGTCCTTCTGCACCTTAGTATCCAACCTCTGCTCTCTGCTACAGTCTTTCTTGACCCCAATCTCAAACCTCTACTCTGCAACAGTCCTTGTTCATTCCAGTCTAAAACCACTGCTCACTGCAACAGTTCTTCTGCACCCAAGTCTCCAAACTCTGCTCTCTACAAAAGTCCTTCTGCACCACAGTCTCAAACCTCTGCACTCTCCAATGGTCATTATGCACCCCAGTCTCCAACATCTGTTTTCTGCAACAGTCCTTCTTCACCTCAGTCTCCAACCTCCGCACTCTGAAACAGTCCTTCTGCTCCCAAGTCTCCAACATATGCTGTCTATAACAGTCCTTCTTCACCCAAGTCTCCAAACTTTGCTTTCTGTAGCAGTCCTTCTGTACTGCTGTCTACAACCTTTGCTCTCTGTAACTGTCATTGTGCACACCAGTCTCCAAACTGTGCTGTTTGTATCAGTCCTTCTGCACCCCAGTCTCCAACCTCTGCTCTCTGTTACAGTCCTTCTACACCTGAGTCTCAAACCTCTGCTCTCTGCAACAGTCCTTCTGCACCTCAGTCTCCAACCTCTGGTTTCTTTAACAGGCCTTCTTCACCCCATCCCCAACCTCTTCTCTCTGTAACGATTTTTCTCCACCCCATTTCCCGAACTCTGCTCTCTGTAACAGTCCTTCTGCACCCCAGTCTCCAACTCTGCTCTCTGTAAGGGTCCTTCTCCACCCCAGTCTCCAACCTCTGCTTTTTATATCAGTCCTTCTGCACCACAGTCTACAACCTCTTCTTTCTGCAACACTACTTCTGAACCACAGTCTCCAACCTGTGCTCTCTGCAAAAATTTTTTCTGCACCCTAGTCTCCAACATGTGCTCTCATTAACAGTCCTTCTGCACCCCAGTCTCCAACCTCTTCTCTCTGTAACTATCCTTCTACAACACAGTCTCCACCTCTGCTCTCTGTAATGATCCTTCTGTACCTCAGTCTCCAAACTATGTGCTCTCTAACAGTCCTGCTGCACCTCAATCTCCAAACTCTGCGCTCGGTAAAATCCTTGTAAAACCCAGTCTCCAAACTATGATTTCTGGATCAGTCTCTAACCTCTGCCCTCTCCAATGATCCTTCTTCACCCCAGTCTCAATCCTCTGCTCTCTGTAACAGTCTTTCTGTACCGCAGTCTTCAAACTCTGCATTTTGTAACCGTCCTTCTGCACCCCAGTCTTCAACCTGTTCTCTGCAATGATTCTTCTGCACCCCAGTCTCCAAAGTCTTCTCTCTGCAACAGTCCTCCTGCACCCCAGTCTCCAAACTCTGCTCTCTGTAAGATCCTTCTGCACCTCAGTTTCCAAACTTTGCTCTCTGTAACATTCCCTCTCCACCCCAGTCTCCCTCTTCTGCTGTTTTCTACGGTCCTTCTGCACCCCATTCTCCAACCTCTGTTCTCTGCGACAGTCCATCTGAACCCAAGTCTCCAACCTCTGTTATCTGCAACAGTCGTTCTGCACCCCATTCCCCAACCTCTGCTCTCTGCAACAGTCCTTCTGCACCACAGTGTCCACCATCTGCTCTCTGCCAAAGTCCTTCTGTACACTAGTCTCAAATCTCCACTCTCTGTATCAGTCCTTATGTACTGCAGTCTCCAACCTCTGCTTTTCGTAACGGTCCTTCTGCACCCCAGTTTCCAAAGTCTCCTCTCTGTATCAGTTCTTCCTCACCCCAGTCTCATAACTCTACTCTCTGAAACAGTACTTCTGCACATCAGTCTCTAAACTCTGCTCTGTGCAACAGTCTTTCTTCATCCCAGTCCCCAAACTCTGCTCTTTGCAACAGTCCTTTTACACCCCAGTCTCCAACATCTGCTCTCTGCAACAGTCCTTCTACACCTTTGTCTCTAAATTCTACTGTCTGTAACTGTCCTTCTGCACCTCAGTCTCCAACATTTGCTCTCTTTAAGAGTCCTTCTGAACTCCAGCCTCCAACATCTCCTCACTGCAACCGTCCTTCTGCAACCCAGTCTTTAACGTCTGCACTCTCAAGAGTCCTTCTGTACCTCAGTCTAAAAACTCTGCTCTCTGCAAGTATTATTCTACACCCAAGTCTCCAACCTCTGCTCTCTGTCACAGTCCTACTGCACCTCAGTCTCCAAACTCTGCTCTATAAAAGATCCTTCTGCACCCCAGTTTCCAAACGCTGCTCTCTGAAACATTTCTTCTGCACCCCAGTCTGCAACCTGTTCTCTACAACAGTTCTTCTGTACCGCAGTCTTCAAACTCTGTTCTCCGTATGAGTCCTTCTAAACCCCAGTCTCTAAACCCTGCTTTCTGTATCAGTCTTTCTTCACCACAGTCTCCAAACTCTTCTCTCTGTAACAGTCCTTTTGCACCTCACTCTGCAAACTCTGATCTCTGCAACAGTCCTTCTGCAACCCAGTCGTCAACCTCTTCTCTCTGAAACAGTCCTTCCTCACCCCAGTCTCCAAAATATACTCTCTGTAACAGTTCTTTTAAAACCCAGTCTCCAACCTCTGCTCTCTGTAAAAGTACTTCTGTACTGCAGTCTCCAACCTCTGCTCTTTGTAATGGTCCTTCTGCACCCCAGTCTCCAAACTCTCCTTTCTGTATCAGTCCTTCAGCAACTCAGTCTCGAACCTCTGCTCTCAGTAACAGTCCTTCTGCACCTCAGACACCAACCTCTTCTCTCTACAACAGTACTTCTGCGCCCCAAATTCAAACCTCTGCTTTTTTCAATGGTCCTTCTGAACCTCAGTCTCCAACCTCTGTTCACTACAACACTTATTCTGCACCCCAGTCTCCAACCTCTTTCTCTGTAACAGTTCTTCTCTACCGCAGTCTCCAACCTCTGTTCTCTGTAAGGGTACTTCTGAAGCCCAGTCTCCAACCTCTGCTTTCGGTATCAGTCTTTCTGCCCCACATTCTCCAAACTCTGCTCTCTGTAACAGTCCTTCTGCACCTCAGTCTCCAACGGCTGGTCTCTTTAACAGTCCTTCTTCACCTGAGTATTCAACCTATGCTATCTGCAATTGTCCTTCTGCACCTCAGTCTTCAAACTCAACACTCTGTAACAGTCCTTCTGCATCTCAGTCTCCAAACTCTACTCTCTGTAAGATCCTTTTGCAAACCAATCTCAAATCTCTGCTCTCTGTAACAGTCTTTCTGCACCCCTTCTCCAAACTCTGCTCTCTTTAACAGTCTTTCTGCACATAGTCTCCAACATCTATTCTCTGGAACGGTCCATCTGCACAGAAGTCTCCAACCTCTGCTCTCTGCAACAGTCATTATTCACCCCAGTCTCCAACATCTGCTCTCTACATTAGTCCTTCTGCACCTCAGTCTGAATACTCTGCTGTCTGCCACAATCCTTCTGCACACCAGTCTCCAACCTCTGTTCTCTGCAACAGTCCTTCTGCACCCCAGTCTCCAAACTCTGCTCTCTGCAACAGTCCTTCTGCACCCCAGTTTCCAAACTCTTCTATCTGCAACAGTCCTTCTGCATCCCAGTCTCCAAACTCTGCTCTCTTCAGCGATCTTTCTGCACCACAGTCTGCAACATCTGCTCTCTGCAACAGTCCTTCTGCACCTCAGTCTGAAAACTCTGCTCACTGTAACATTCCTTCTCCACCCCAGTCTCCAACCTCTGTCCTCTGTAACAGTCCTTCTGCTCCCCAGTCTCTGAGATCTGCTCTTTGTAACAGTCCTTCTGTACCAGATTCTCCAACTTCTGCTCTTTGTAACGGTCCTTCTACTCGCCAGTCTCCAAACTCTGCTTTGTGTATCAGTCTGTCTAAACCCCAGTCTCCAACCTTTGTTCTCTATATCTAATCTTTTGCACCTCAGTCTCAACCTGTGCTCTATGTAAGAGTCCTTCTGCACACCAGTCTCCATCCTCTGCTCTTTGTAACAGTCCTATACAGCAGTCTCCAAACTCTGCTCTCCTTAACGGTCTTTCTGCACACCAATTTCCAAATCTGCTTCCTTTAACAGTCCTTCTGCACCTGAGTCTCCAAACTCTGCTCTCTGCACTGATCTTTCTTAACACCAGTATCCAACCGAGGCTCTCTGTAACAGTCCTTCTGCACCTCAGTCTGAAAATTCGGCACTCTGCACAATCCTTCTGCACCCCAGTCTCCAACCACTGCCCTCGGTAACAGTCCCCCTGCACCTCAGTCTCCAATCTCTGCTCTCTGTAAGATCCTTCATCATCCCAGTCTCAAAACACTGCTTTCTGTAACAGACCTTCTGCACCCAAGTCTCCAAATTCTCTCTACAACGATTCTACTCCACACCAGTCTCAAACCTCTGCTCTCTGCAACAGTCTTTTTGCAACACAGTCGACAACCTCTTCTCTCTGCAACAGTCCTTCTGCACCCCAGTCTCCAACCTCTGCTCTCTGTAACAGTCTTTCTGCACATCAGTCTTCTACCTCTGCTCTCTGCAACAGTTCTTCTGCACCCCATTCTCCAACCTCTGCTCTCTGCAACAGTCCTTTGCACCCCAGTCTCCAACATCTGCTCTCTGCAACGGTCATTCTAACTTCAGTCCAAACTCTGCTCTCTCCAACCATCCTTCTTGACCCCAGGCTCCAATGTGTGCTCTCTGCAACAGTCCTTTTTAACCACTGTCTCCAAACTCTACTCTCTGTAACATCTTTCTGCACGCCAGTTTCCAAAATCTGCTTTCTCTAACATTCCTTCTCCACCGCAGTCTGTAACCTCTGCTTTCTTTGAGGGTCCTGTGGCACCCCAGTATCCAACATCTGCTCTCGGAAACAGTCCTATACTGCAGTCTCCAAACTCTGCTCTCCTTAACGGTCCTTCTGCACTTCAATTTCCAAACTCTGCTTCCTGTAACAGTCCTTCTGCACATGAGTCTCCAAACTCTGCTCTCTGTAACAGTCCTTCTACACCTCAGACTACAACCTATGCTCTCTGTAACAGTCCTTCTGCACAAAAGTCTTCAAATTCTTCTCCTTGTAACAATCCTTCTAAACCTCTGTCTGCAACTTCTGCTCTTTGTAATATCCTTCTTAAACCCAGTCTACAAACTCTGCTCTCTGTAACAGTGCTTCTGCACACCGGTCTCCAACCTCTTCTCTCATCTAAGATCCACCCTCACCAAAGTCTCCAACCTCTGCACTCTGCAACAATCCTTCTGTACCCAGTCTACAACATCTGCTCTCTGCAACAGTCCTTCTCAACTCAGTCTGGAAACTCTGCTCACTGCAACGACCCTCCTTCACCCCAGTCTTTATCTTCTTTTCTCTGCAACAGTCCTTCTGCATCCCAGTCTTCAATATCTGCTCTCTGCAACAGTCCTTCTGCAACACAGTCTGAAATCTGTGCTCTCTGCAATGATCCTTATGCACCTCAGTCTCCTAACTCTGCTCTTTGTAAGACCCTTCTGCAACCCATTCTCCAGACTCTGCTTTTGGCAACAGTGCTTCTGCACCCTAGTCTCGAACATCTACTCTCTGTAAGATCCTTATGCACTCCAGTCTCCAATCTCTGCTCTCTGTAACAATCCTTCTGCACCCCGGTCTCCAAAATATGCTCTCTGCAACAGTTCTTCTGCACCTCAGTCTGAAAACTCTGGTCTCTGCAACGACCGTTCTGCATCCCAGTCTCCTACCTCTACTCTCTGTAACAGTCCTTCTGCACCACAGTATCCCAACTCTGCTCTATTTAACATTATTCTGCAACCCATTCTCCAACCTCTGCTCTCTGTAACAGGCCTTCTGCACACCAGTCTCCTACCTCTTCTCTCTGCAATGATTCTTCTCCACCCCAGTCTCCAACATCTGCTCTCTACAACAGTTTTTTTGCACCCCAGTTGCCAAACTCTGCTATCTGTAACAGTCCTTCTGCACCTCAGTCTCCAAACTCTGCTCTCTTTAACAGTCCTTCTGCACCCCAGTCTAAAATATCTGCTCTCTGCAACAGTCCTTCTGCACCCCAGTCTCCAAACTCTGCTATCTGCAACGCTCCTTCTGGACCCCAGTCTCCAACATCTGCTCTCTTCAACAGTCTTTCTGCAACACAGTCTCCAACCTCTGCTCTTTGTAAGATTCTTGTGCACTCCAGATTCCATATTCTGCACTCTGTAACATTCCTTCTCCACCCAGTCTCCAAACTCTGTCCTCTGCAACAGTCTTTCTTCTTCCCAGTCTCCGACATCTGGTCCTTCTGTACCGCAGTCTCAAACCTGTGCTCTTTGTGACGGTCCTTCTACACCCAAGTCCCCATCCTCTGATTTCTGTATCAATCTGTCTGAACCGCAGTCTCCAACCGCTGTTCTCTGTATCTATCCTTCTGCACCTCAGTCTCCAACCTCTACTCTCTGTAACAGTCCTTCTGCACTTCAGTCTCCAAGCTCTGCTCTCTGTAACAGTTTTTCTGCACCTCATTCTCCAACCTCTGGTCTCTGCAACACTCTTTCTGATCCCCACTTTCCAACCTCTACTCTCTGCAAAAGTCAGTCTGCACCCCAGTTTCCAACATCTGCTCTCTGCAACAGTCCTTCTACACCCCAGTCTCCAACTCTGCTCTCGTCAATGATCTTTCTGAACCGCAGTCTCCAACGTCTGCTCTCTGCAAGATTCCTTCTGGACCTAAGACTCCAAGCTCTGCTCTCTGTAACAATCCTTCTGTACCCCTGTCTGCAACCTCTGCTCTCTCTAAGATCCTTCTGCAACCCAGTTTCAAACTCTGCTCTCTGTAACAGTGCTTCTGCCAACCGGTCTCCAACCTCTGTTCTCTGCAACGATTCTTCTTCTCCAAAGTCTCCAACCTCTGCTCTCTGCAACAGTCCTTCTACACCCCAGTCTAACATATATGTTCTCTGCAAAAGTCCTTTTGCACCTCACTCTGAAAAGTCTGCTCACTGCAAGAACGCTTCTGCACCACAGTCTCCTACTTCTGCTCTCTGTAACAGTCCTTCTGAACCCAACTCTGCTCTTTGCAAGTTCCTTCTACAACCCAGTCTTTAAACTCTGCACTCTGTAACAGTCCTTCTGCACAACAGTCTCCAAACTCTGCTCTCTGTAACAAGACTTCTGCCACGCAGTCTCCAAACTCTGCTCTCTGTGATAGGCCTTCTGCACCCCAGTCTCCAACCTCTTCTCTCTGCAACAATTCTTCTCCATCCCAGCCTTCAGAATCTGCTCTCTGCAACAGTCCTTTTGGAC
>NW_027522650.1:0-89844 GCF_052094955.1 Ictidomys tridecemlineatus
TCGCCAACCCCTACTCTCTGTAACAATCCTTCTGTACCACAGTCTCCAAAATCTTCTCTCTGTAACAGTCCTTGTGCACCCCAGTCTCCAACCTCTGCTTTCTGTATCAGTCATTCTGCACCCCAGTCTACAATATCTGCTCTCTGTAACAGTTTTTCTGCACCTCATATCCAAACTCTGCTATCTGCAACAGTCCTTATGCAACCAAGTCTCCAACCTCTGCTGTCTGCAAATTTCCTTCTGCACCCCAGTCTGCAACGTGTGCTCTGTGTAACAGTCCTTCTGCACCTCAGTCTTCAACTTCTGCTCTATGAAAGAGTCCTTCTGCACCTCAGTGTCCAACATCTGCTCTCTAAACAGTCCTTCTGCACCCCAGTCTCCAACATCTACTCTCTGCAACAGTCCTTCTGCACCCCAGTGTAAATACTCTGCTCTCTGCAACGATCCTTCTGCACCCGAGTCTCCAACCTCTGATGTCTGAAAGATCCTTCTGACCTCAGAATCCAAACTCTGCTCTCTGTAATATTCCTTCTCCAAGCCAGTCTCAAACCTCTGCTTTCTGAAACGGTCCTGCAGCACCCCAGTCTCCAACCTCTGTACTCTGCAACACTCCTTCTGCTCCCCAGTCTCCAAACTCTGCTCACTGTAAAGATCCTTTTACACACCTTTTTCAAACTCTGCTTTCTTTCTCCGTCCTTCTGCACCTCAGTTTCAACCTCTGCTCTCTCCAAAGTTTTTCTGCACACCAATCTACAACTTCTGCTCTCTAAAACAGTCCTTCTGAACAACAGTATCCAACATCTGCTCTCTGAAAAAGTCCTTGTATACCCTAATCTCCAACCTCTGTTCTCTGGAACAGTCCTTCTGTACTGCAGTCTTCAACTTCTGCTCTCTGCAACGAACCTTCTGCACCCCAGTCTCCAACTACTGCTCTCTACAAAAGTCCTTCTTCACTTCAGTCTGAAAATTTTGCTCTCTGCAACAATCCTTCTGCACCCAAGACTTCAACATCTGCTCTCTGTAACAGTCCTTCTACACCTCAGTCTCCAACCTCTTCTCTCTGTAACACTCGATCTACACCTCAGTCTGAAACCTCTTATCTCTGCAGGATCCTTCTGAACCCCAGTCTCCAACCACTGCTCTCTGTAACAGTCCTCCTTTACCTCAGTCTCCAAACTCTGCTTTCTGTAAGATCCTTTTGCCACCCAGTCTCTAAATTCTGCTCTCTATAACAGTCCTTCTGCATGCCAGTCTTCTACCTCTGCTCTCTTTAACAGGCCTACTGACCCCAGTCTCCAAACTCTGCTCTCTGTAACAGGCCTTCTGCACCCAGTCTCCAAACTCTTCTCTCTGCAACGATCATTCTACACCTCAGTCTCCAACATCTGCTCTCTGTAAGATCCTTCTGCAACCCAGTCTCCCAACTCTGACCTCTCTAACAGTCCTTCTGCACACCTTCTCCCAACTCTCCTCTCTGTAACAGACCTTTTGCACCCCAGTCTTCAAAGTCTGTTCTCTATAAGAAGCCTTCTACACCCTAGTCTTCAACCTCTGCTCTCTGCAACAGTCCTTCTGCACCCCAGTCTGCAAACTGTGGTCTCTGCAACAGTCCTTCTGCACCTCAGTCTTAAAACATTGTTCTCTGCTACGATCCTTTTGTACATCAGTCTCCAACCTCTGCTCTCTGTAACAGTCCTTCTGCACCTGGGTCCCCAACATCTGCTCTCTGTTAGATCCTTTTTCAACCCAGTCTCCAAACTCTGTGAAATGTAACAGTCATTCTAGGGCCCTTATCCACACTCTGCTCTCCGTAACAGGCCTTCTGAACCCCAGTCTCTAAACTCTGCTTTCTGTAACACTCATTTTGCACCTCAGTCTCCAACCTCTGCTCTCTGCAACGATGCTTCTGCTCGCCAGTCTCAAACGTCTCCTCTCCTCAACAGTCCTTCTGCACCTTAGTCTCCAAATTCTGCTCTCTGCAACAGTCCTTATATACCCCAGTCTTCAACCTCTGCTCTGTGTAACAGTCCTTCTGCACCCCAGTCTCCGACCTCTGCTCTCTGTAACAATCCTTCTGCACCCCAGTCTCAAACCTCTGCTCTCAGTAACAGTCCTTCTGCAACATATTATCCAACCTCTCCTCTCTGTTACAGTCTTTCTATACCACAGTCTCCAACCTCTTCTCTCTGTTACGGTCCCTCTACCCCAATTTCCAACCTCTGCTTTCTGTAACAATCCTTCTGCACCTCAGTCACCAAACTCTGCTCTCTGTAACAGTCCTGATGCACCTCAGTCTCCAACCTCTGCTCTCTGTTACAGACTGCACCTTAGTCTGAAAGCTCTTCTCTCTGCACGATCCTTCTGAACCCCAGTCTCCAATGACTGCTCTCTGTAATATTTATCCTGCCCCACAGTCACCAACCACTGCTCTCTGTAAGACCTTCTGCAACGCGACCTCAAAACTCTGCTCTCTATAACAGTCCTTCTGCAACCCAGGCTCCAAACTTTGCTCTCTGTTGCAGGCCTTATGCACCCCAGTCTCCAAACTCTGTTCTCTTAAACAGTCCTTCTGCACCCCAGTCTGCAACCTCTGCTCTCTGTAACGGTCCTTCTGCACCCCAGTCTCACACCTCTTCTTTCTGTATCATAATTCTTCACCCGAGTCTCCAATATCTGCTCTGTGTAACAGTCCTTCTGCATCTCAGTCTCCAACTTCTGCTCTCTGCATCAGTCCTTCTGCACCCCAGTCTCCAACCTCTTCTCTCTGTAATGATCCTTCTGCAGCCCAGTCTCCAGCTCAGCTCTCTTCAGTGATTCTTCTGCAACTCTGTATCCAACTTCTGCTCTCGTCAATGATCTTTCTTCCCCCCAAGTCTCCAACCTCTACTCTCTGTAACTATTTTTCTGCACCTTCGTCTCCAACATCTGCTCTCTGCAACCGTCCTTCTGCACCCCTGTCTCCAACCTCTGCTCTCTGCAACAATCCTCATGCGCCCCAGTCTCCAACATCTGCTCTCTGTAATGGTCCTTCTGCACCCCAGACTCAAACCTCTGCTTTCTGTGTAAGTCCTTCTGAACCACGGTTTCCAAACTATGCTCTCTGTTACAGTCCTTCTACACCTCTGTCTCCAACCTCTGAACTCTGCAACCTTACTTGTGCAACCCATTCTCTAACCTCTGCTCTCTGTAACAGTCCTTCTGCACCCCATTCTTTAACCTCTGGTCTCTGCAACAGTCCTTCTGTAACAGTCTCCAACCTTTGCTCTCTGTAACGGTACTTCTGCACCCCAGTCTGAACCTCTGCTTTCTGTATCAGTAATTCTTCACCAAAGTCTCAAAACTTTGCTCTCTGTAACATTCTTTTTGCACCTCAGTCTCCAACCTCTTCTCTCTGCGACAGTCCTTCTGCACCCAAGTCTCCAAACTCTGCTCTCTGCAACAGTTCTTCTGAACCCCAGTCTCCAACATCTGCACTCTGAAACAATTCGTATATAAATCATTCTCCAAACTCTGCTCTCTGTAACAGTCCTCCTCTATTTCAGTCTCCGAACTCTACTCTCTGCAACAGTCCGTCTGCACTCTAATCTCCAAACTCTGCTTTCTGTATCAGTCCTTCTGAACCCCAGTCTCCACCCTCTGCTCTCTGTAACAGTCCTTCTGCACCTCAGTCTCCAAATTCTGTTCTCTGCAACAGTCCTTCTGCACCCCAGTCTCCAACCTCTGTAATTTCCAACAGTCCCTCTGCACCTCAGTCTGAAAACTTGGTTCTCTGCAACGATCCTTTTGCACCCCAGTCTCCAAAGTCTGCTCTCGGTGACAATCCTTTTAAACCTCAGTATCCAAACTCTGTTCTCTGTAAGATCCTTCTGCAACCCTGTCTCCAAACTCTGCTCTTTGTAACAGGCCTTCTGCACCCCAGTCTCCAATTTCTGCTCTGTGCACCAGTTCGTCTGCACCCCACTCTCCAGGCTCTGCTCTCTGTAAGATCCTTCTGCACCCCAATCTCCAAACTCTCATCTCTGTAACAGTCCTTCTTCACCCCAGGTTCAAACCTCTGCTCTCTGCAACAATCCTTCTGAACCCCAGTCTCCAACTTCTGCTCTCTGCAACAGTTCTTCTTCACCCCAGTCTTTAACATCTACTCTCTGAAACAGTCCTTCTGCATCCCATTCTCCAACCTCTGCTCTCTGCAACAGTCTTTCTGTACCCTGGTCTCTACCCTCTGCTCTCTGTAACAGTCCTTCTGTACTGCAGTCTCCAAACTCTGCTCTCTGTGAGGTTCATTCTAGACCCAAGTCTTCAACCTCTGCTTTCTGTATCAGTCCTTCTGCACACGAGTCTCCAAACTCTGCTCTCTATAACAGTTTTTCTGTACCTCAGTCACCAACATCTGCTCTCTGTAACAGGCTTTCTGCATCCCAGACTCCAAACTCTGCTCTTTGTCACAGTTCTTCTGCACCCCAGTCTCGACCTCTGCTCTCTGTGACAGACCTTGTGCACCCAACTCTCCAAACTCTGCTCTCTGTAACAATCCTTCTGCACCCCAGTCTCCAACCTCTGCTCTATGTGCAGTTCTTCTGTACTACAATCTCCAACCTCTGCTCTCTGTAACAAAACTTCTACAACCCAGTCTCAAACATCTGCTCTCTGCAACGATCCTTCTTCTACCCATTCTCCAAACTCTGCTCTCTGTAAGAGTCCTTTTGTATCGCAGTCTCCAATATCTTTTCTTTGTAATGGTCCTTCTGCTCACCAATTGCCAACCTCTGGTTTCTGTAACACTCGTTCTACACCTCAGACTCCAAACTCTGCTCTCTGTAAAAGTCATTCTGCACCTCATTCTGAATCCTCTGCTCTCTGCAACGATCCTTCTGCATCCTAGGCTTCAACCAGTGCTCTCTGTAAAAGTTCTTCTGCACCTCAGTCTCCAACGTCTGCTTTCTGCAACAGTCTTTCTGCACCCCAGTCTCAAACCTCTTCTTTCTGCAACAGTCCTTCTATACCCCAGTCTCGAACCTCTGGGCTCTGCAATGATCCTTCTGCACAACAGTCTCCAACATCTGTTCTCTGCAACAGTCTTTCTGACCCCAGTCTCCAGCCTCTGCTCTCTGTAAGATCCTTCAGTACCCCAGGTTCCAAATTCTGCTCTCTGTGACATTTTTTCTGAACCCCAGTCTCCAGCATCTGCTTTTTGTAACAGTACTTCTGTACCACAATCTCCAATCTCTGCTTACTGCAACATTTCCTCTGCACACCACTCTCAAAACTGTCCTCTCTGTAACTGTCTTTCTGACCCCAGTCTCCAACCTCTGCTCTCTGTAACGATCTTTCTGCACCTCAGTCGTCAACCTCGGCTCTCTGCAACGATCCTTCTGAACCTCAGTTTGCAACCTCTGCTCTCTGCAACGATCCTTCTGCACCCTGTTTCCAACCTCTTCTCTCAGTAACAGTCCTTCTACACCTCTACCTCCAACCTCTCCTCTCTATACAAATCCTTCTGCAACTCAGTCTCCAAAGTGTGCTCTCTTTAAGAGTCCTTCCGCACCTCAGTCTCCAACCGATGCTCTCTGTAACAGTCCTTCTGCACCACAGTCTCCAAAGTCTACTCTCTGCAACACTCCTTCTGAAACCCAGTCTCAAACGTCTGCTCTCTGTAACAATCCTTCTTCACTTCAGTCTCAAAACTCTGTACTCTGCAACGTTCCTTCTGCATCTAAGTCTCAAACCTCTACTCTCTGTAACAGTTCTTCTGCACCTCATTCTGCAACCTCTTTTCTCTGTAGGAACCTTCTCCAACCTAGTCTCCAAACTCTGCTCTCTGTAACAGTCCTTTTGAACACCAGTCTCCAAACTCTGCTCTCTGCACTGATCCTTCTTCACACCAGTATTCAACCTCTGCTCTCTGAAACAGTACTTCTAAACCCCAGTCTCCAACATTTGCTCTCTGCAACAGTCCTTCTGCAACTCAGTCTGAAAACTTTGCTCTCTGCAACAATCATTCTGCACCTCAGTCTCCTACCTCTGCTCGTTGTAAGACCATTCTGCATCCCAGTCTCCAAACTCTGCTCTCTATAACAGTCCTTCTGAACAACAGTTTCCAACCTCAGCTCTCTGTAAGAGGAATTCTGCAACCCAGTCTCAAACCTCTGCTCTCTGTAACAGGCCTTCTGAAACCCAGTCTCCAACCTCTTCTCTCTGCAATGATTCTTCTCCACAACAGTCTCAAACCTCTGCTCTCAGCAAAACTCCTTCTGCATCCTTGTCTCCAACCTCTGCTCTCCGTAAGATCCTTATTCACTCCATTCTCCAACCTCTCCTCTCTGTAACAATCCTTCTGCACCCCAGTCTCAAACAACTGCTCTCTGCAACAGTTTTTCTGCACCGCAGTCTGAAATCTATGCTCTCTGCAACGACCTTTCTGCACCCCAGTCTCCTACCTCTGCTCTCTTTAACAGTCCTTCTGCACCTCTGTATCCCAACTCTGCTCTTTTCAGATCCTTCTGCAACCCAGTCTTTCAACTCTGCACACTGTAACAGTCCTGCTGCACAAAAGTCTCCAACCTCAGCTCTCTGTAACAGTCGTTCTGCACCTCAGTCTCCAAACTCTGCTCTCTGTAACAGTCCTTCTTCACCTCAGTCTCAAACCTCTACTCTCTATAACAGTCTTTCTGTACCTCAGTCTGAAAACTCTGCTCTCTGCATGATTCTTCTACACCCAGTCTCCAACCACTGCTCTCTGTAAGAGTCCACCTACACCTCAGTAACAAAATTCTGCTCTTTGTAAGATCCTTCAGCAACCCAGTCTCCTAACGCGGCTCTCTATAACAGTCCTTCTGCACCCCACTCTCCAACCTCTCCTCTCTGTAACAGGCCTTCTGCACGGCAGTCTCCAAACTCTGCTCTCTGCAACGATATTTCTGCACCCCAGTCTCCAAACACTGCTCTCTGCAATGATCCTACTGAACCCTAGTATCCAACCTCTGATCTCTGCAACAGTACTTCTGCACCTCAGTCTCCAACTTCTGCTCTCTGTAAGATCCTCCTGCACCCGTGTCTCCAAGCCCTGCTCCTTGCAATGATCCTTCTGAACCATAGTCTCCAACCGCTTTTCTATGTAAAAGAAATTCTTCACCTCAGTCTCCAATCTCTGCTCTCTGCAACAGTCCTTCTGCACTGAAGACTCCAATTTCTGATTTCTGTATCAGTCCTTCTGCACCCCAGTCTCCAAATTCTGCTCTCTCTAAGAGTCCTTCTGCACATCAGTCTTCAACCTCTGCTCTCTGCAACAGTCCTTCTGCAACCCAGTCTCCAACCTCTGCTCTCTGCAACAGTCCTTCTGCACCTCAGTCTCCAACCTCTGCTCTATGTAAAAGGACTTCTGCACCTGAGTCTCAAACCGCTGCTCTCTGCAATAGTCCTTCTGCACTCCAATCTCCAACTTCTTCTCTCTGCAACAGTCCTTCTGCCCCCGTCTTCAACCTCTGCTGTCTACAACAGTCCTTCTGCACCCCAGTCTCCAACCTCTGCTCTCCGCAACAGTCCTTCTGCAACACAGTCTCCAATCTCTGCTCTCTGTAATATTCTTCTGCACTCCAGTTTCCAAACTCTGCTCTCTGTAACATTCCGTCTCAAACCTAGTCTTCAAACTCTGCTTTCTGCAAGTGTCCTGCGGCACTCCAGTCTCCAACCTCTGTCCTCTGCAACAGTCTTTCTGCATTCCAGTCTCCAAACTCTGCTTTCTGTATCAGTCCTTCTGAAGCCCAGTCTCAAACCTCTGTTATCTGTATCTATCCTTCTTCACCTCAGTCTCCAACCTGTTCTCTCTGTAACATTCCTGCTGCACCCCAGTCTCCAACCTCTGCTCTCTGTAACAGTTTTTCTATACTGCAGTCTCCAAATACTAGTCTCTGTAAAAGTTCTTCTGCACCTCAATTTCCAACCTCTACTTAGTGTAACAGTCCTTCTGCAACTCAGTCTCCAACCTCTGCTCTCTGTAACAGTTCCTCTGCAACTCAGTCTGACACTTCTGCTCTCTGCACGATCCTTCTGCACCCCAGTCTTCAACCAATACTCTCTGCAACAGTCCTTCTGCACCCCAGTCTCCAACCTCTGCTCTCTGCAATGATCCTACTGCATCCCAGTCTCCAACCTCTGATCTCTGCAACACTCCTTCTGCACCTCAGTCTCCAGGTTCTGCTCTCCGTAAGATTCTTCTGCACCCCTGTATCAAACCTCTGCTCTGTGTAACAGTCCTTCTGAACCAGAGTCTTTAACCTCTGCTCTCTGTAGCAGGACTTCCGCACCTTATTCTCCAAACTCTGCAACAGTTTTTCTGCACTCCATTCTCTAACCTCTGCTATCTACAACAGTCCTTCTGCACCCTAGTTACCAACATCTGCTCTCTGCAACAGACATTCTGCACCCCAGTCTTTAACATCTGCTCTCTGCAGCAGTCATTCTGCACCTCAGTCTGAAAACTCTGCTCTCTGCAACGTCCCTTCTGCACCCACGTCTCCTACCTCTGCTCTCTGTAACAGTCTTTCTGCACCTCAGTCTCCCAACTGTGCTCTCTGTTTTATCCTTCTGCAATCCAGTCTTTAAACTCTGCACTCTGTAATGTCCTTCTGCAAAACAGTCTCCAAACTCTTATCTCTCTAACAGAAATTCTGGAACCCAGTCTCCAAACTCTGCTCTTTGTGATAGGCCTTCTGCACCCCAGTCTCCAACCTCTTCTCTCTGCAAAGATTCTTCTCCACCCAAGTCTCCTACATCTACTCTCTGCAACAGTGCGTTCGCACCCCAGTCTCCAATCTCTGCTCTCTGTAAGATCCATCTGAACCCCAGTCTTCAACCTCTGCTTTCTGTAACAGTCTTTCAGCAACCCAGTCTCCAAAATCTACTCTCTGTAACAGTCCTTCTGCACCTCATTCTCCAACTTCTGCTCTCTAAAACAGTCCTTCTGCACCCCAGTTTTTAATATCTGCTCTCTGCAACTGTCCTTCTGCACCCCAGTCTCCAAACTCTGCGATCTGCAACAGTCCTTCTGCACCCCTGTCTCCAAACTCTGCTCTCTGCAACGATCTTTCTGCACCACAGTCTCCAATATCTGCTCTCTGCAACAGTCCTTCTTCACCTCAGTCTGAAAACTCTGCTCACTGTAACATTCCTTCTCCACCCCAGTCTCCAACCTCTGTCCTCTGCAACAGTCCTTCTGCTCCCCAGTCTCTGAGATCTGCTCTTTGTAACAGTCCTTCTGTACCAGAGTCTCCAACTTCTGCTCATTGTAACGGTCCTTCTACACCCCAGTCTCCAAACTCTGCTTTGTGTATCAGTCTGTCTGAACCCCAGTATCAAACCTCTGTTCTCTGTATCTATCCTTTTGCACCTCAGTCTCAACCTGTGCTCTATGTAAGAGTCCTTATGCACACCAGTCTCCAACCTCTGCTCTCGGTAACAGTCCTATACAGCAGTCTCCAAACTCTGCTCTCCTTAATGGTCCTTCTGCACACCAATTTCCAAAATCTGCTTCCTGTAACAGTCCTACTTCACCTGAGTCTCCAAACTCTGCTCTCTGTAACAGTCCTTCTACACCTCAGTCTCCAACCTATGCTCTCTGTAACAGTCCTTCTGCACCTCAGTCTGAAAATTCGGCTCTCTGCATGATTCTTCTGCACCCCAGTCTCCAACCACTGCTCTCGGTAACAGTCCCCCTGCACCTCAGTCTCCAATATCTACTCTCTGTAAAATCATTCATCAACCCCGTCTCAAACCACTGCTCTCTATAACAGACCTTCTGCACCCAAGTCTACAAATTTTTCTCTCTACAACGATTCTTCTCCAAACCAGTCTCAAACCTCTGCTCTCTGCAACAGTCCTTTTGCACCACAGTCGACAACCTCTGCTCTCTGAAACAGTTCTTCTGCACCCAAGTCTCCAACCTCTGCTCTCTGTAACCGTCCTTCTGCACCGCAGTCTCCAACCTCTCCTCTCTGCAACAGTCATTCTAACTCCAGTCCAAACTCTGCTGTCTCCAAGGATCCATCTGGACCCCAGGCTTTAACGTGTGCTCTCTGCAACAGTTCTTATGAACCACAGTCTCCAAACTCTGCTCTCTGTTACATCTTTCTGAACCCAGTTTCCAAAATCTGCTCTCTCTAACATTCCTTATCCACCGCAGTCTGCAACCTCTGCTTTCGTTGAGGGTCCTGCGGAACCCCAGTCTCCAACCTCTGCTCTCGGAAAGAGTCCTATACCGCAGTCTCCAAACTCTACTCTCCTTAAAGGTCCTTCTGCACCACAATTTCCAAACTCTGCTTCCTGTAAAAGTCCTTCTGCACATGAGATTCCAAACTCTGATTTCTGTAACAGTCCTTCTACACCTCAGACTCCAACCTATGCTCTCTGTAACAATTCTTCTGCACCAAAGTCTTCAACCTCTGCTCTCTGTAACAATCCTTCTAAACCCCTGTCTGCAACGTCTGCTCTCAGTAATATCTTTCTGAAACCCAGTCTCCGAACTCTGCTCTCTGTAACAGTGCTTCTGCACACCGTTCTCCAACCTCTGCTCTCATCAAAGATCCTTCCTCACCAAAGTCTCCAACCTCTGCACTCTGAAACAATCCTTCTCTACCCAGTCTCCAACATCTGCTCTCTGCAACAGTCCTTCTGCACCTCAGTCTGAAAACTCTGCTCACTGCAACGACCCTCCTTCACCCCAGTCTTTATCCTCTGCTCTCTGCAACAGTCCTTCTGCCTCCCAGTCTTCAATATCTGCTCTCTGCAACAGTCCTTCTGCAACTCAGTCTGAAATCTGTGCTCTCTGCAATGATTCTTCTGCACCTCAGTCTCCTAATCTGATTTTTGTAAGACCCTTCTGCAACCCAGTCTCTAGACTCTGCTCTTGGCAACAGTGCTTCTGCACCCTGGCCTCGAACCTCTGCTCTCTGTAAGATCCTTATGCACTCCAGTCTCCAACCTCTGCTCTCTGTAACAATCTTTCTGCAACCCATTCTCCAACATCTGCTCTCTGCAACAGTTCTTCTGCACCTCAGTCTGAAAACTCTTCTCTCTGCAACGACCATTCTGCATCCCAGTCTCCTACCTCTACTCTCTGTAACAGTCCTTCTGCACCTCAGTATCCCAACTCTGCTCTCTTTAACATCCTTCTGCAACCCATTCTCCAACCTCTGCTCTCTGTAACAGGCCTTCTGCACACCAGTCTCCAACCTCTTCTCTCTGCAATGATTCTTCTCCACCCCAGTCTCCAATATATGCTCTCTGCAACAGTCCTTTTGCACCCCAGTCTCCAAACTCTGCTATCTCTAACAGTCCTTCTGCACCTCAGTCTCGAACCTCTGCTCTCTGTAACATTCCTTCTGCACCCCAGTCTCCAAACTCTGCTATCTGCAATGCTCCTTCTGGACCCCAGTTTCCAACATCTGCTTTCTTCAACAGTCCTTCTGCACCACAGTCTCCAACCTCTGCTCTTTGTAAGATTCTTGTGCACTCCAGATTCTATACTCTGCACTCTGTAACATTCCTTCTCCACCCCAGTCTCCAAACTGTGTCCTCTGCAACAGTCCTTCTGCTTCCAGTCTCGGACATCTGGTCCTTCTGTACTGCAGTCTCCAACCTGTGCTCTTTGTAACGGTCCTTGTACACCCCAGTCTCCAACCTCTGCTCTCTGTATCAGTCTGTCTGAACCGCAGTCTCCAACTGCTGTTCTCTGTATCTATCCTTCTGTACCTCAGTCTCCAAACTCTGTTCTCTGCAACGGTTTTTCTGGACCTCAGTCTCCAACGTCTACTCTCTGTCACAGTTCTTCTGCACTTCAGTCTCCAACCTCTGCTCTCTGAAGCATCCTTCTAAACCCAGTCTCCAAACTCTACTCTCTGTAACAATCCTTCTGCACACCAGTCTCCAACCTCTGCTCTCTGAAACGATTTTTCTTAACCCCAGTCTCCAATGTCTTCTCTCTGCAACAATCCTTCTGCACCCCAGTATCCAATATCTGCTCTCTGCAACAGTCATTCTGCACTTCAGTGGGAAAAATCTGCTGTATGCAACGAACTTTCTGCACCTCAGTCTCCCAACTCTGCTTTCTGTAATATCCTTCTGCAACCCAGTTTTTAAACTCTGCAGTCGGTAATCGTCCTTCGGCACAACAGTCTCCAACCTCTGCTCTCTGCAACAAGACTTCTGCAACACAGTCTCCAACCACTGCTCTCTGTAACAGGCCTTCTGCACCCCAGTCTCCAAACACTTCTCTCTTCAAGGATTCTTCTTCACACCAGTCTCCAAACTCTGCTCTCTGCAACAGTCCTCTTGCACCACAGTCTCCAAAATCGGCTCTCTGTAAGATCCATCTGAACCCCAGTCTGCAACCTCTGCTCTCTGTAACAGTCCTTCTGCACCCCAGTCTCCAACCTCTGCTCTCTGTAATAGTTTTTCTGCACCTCATTCTCCAACCTCTGCTCTCTGCAACAGTCTTTCTGAACCCCACTCTCCAACCTCTGCTCTCTGCAACAGTCCGTCTGCACCCCAGTCTCCAACATCTGCTCTCTGCAACAGTCCTTCTACACCCCAGTCTCCAACTCTGTTTGTGCAACGATCTTTCTGAATCCAAGTCTCCAACGTCTGCTCTCTGCAAGACTCCTTCTGGACCACAGTCTCCAAGCTCTGCTCTCTGTAACAATCCTTCTGCACCCCTGTCTGCAACCTCTACTCTCTGTAAGATCCTTCTGCAACCCAGTTTCAAACTCTGCTCTCTGTAACAGTGCGTCTGCCAATCAGTCTCCAACCTCTGCTCTCTACAATGATCCTTCTTCACCAAAGTCTCCAACCTCTGCCCTCTGCAACAGTCCTTCTAAACCCCAGTCTCCTATATCTGTTCTCTGCAACAGTCCTTTTGCACCTCTCTCTGAAAAGTCTGTTCACTGCAAAGACCCTTCTGCACCACAGTCTCCTACTTCTGCTCTCTGTAACAGTCCTTCTGCACCTCATTCTCCCAACTCTGCTCTTTGTAAGATTCTTCTACAACCCAGTCTTTAAACTCTGCACTCTGTAAAAGTCCTTCTAAAAAACAGTCTCCAAACTCTGCTCTCTGTAACATGACTTCTGCCACGCAGTCTCCAAACTCTGCTCTCTGTGATAGGCCTTTTGCACCCCAGTCTCCAACCTCTTCTCTCTGCAACAATTCTTCTCCACCCCAGTCTCCGGAATCTGCTCTCTGCAACAGTCCTTTTGGACCCCAATTTCAAAACTATCCTCTCTGTAAGATCCATCTGAACCCTAGGCTCCAAACACTGCTCTCTGTAACAGTACTTCTAAACCTCAGTCTCCAACCTCTGCTCTGTGTGAGTCCTTCTGCACCCAAGTCTCTAAAATCTGCTCTCTGCCACAGTCCTTCTGCACCCCAGTCTCCAACATCTGCTCTGTGGGACCGTCCTTCTGCACCCCAGTCTCAAATCTATGCTCTCTGCAACGATCCTTCTGGACCCCAGTCTCCAACGTCTGCTGTCTGCAAAAGTCCTTCTGCAACACAGTCTCCAACCTTTTCTCTTTGTAAGATCCTTCTGCACTCTAGTTTCCAAACTCTACTCTATGTAACATTCCTTCTCCACCGGAGTCTCAAACCTCTGTCTTCTGCAACAGTCCTTCTGCTCCCCAGTCTCCGAGATCTGCTCTCTGTAAGAGTCCTTCTGTACCGCAGTCTCCAACCTCTGCTCTTTATAATGGTCCTTCTACACCCCAGTCTTAAACCTCTGCTTTCTGTATCAGTCTTTCGGAACCCCGGTCTCCAACCTCTGTTCTCTGTATTTATCCTTCTGCACCTCAGTCTTTAACCTGTGCTCTATGTAAGAGTCCTTCTGCACCCCAGTCTCCAACCTCTTCTCTCGGTAACAGTCTTATACTGCAGTCTCCAAAATCTGCTGTCTGTAACGGTCCTTCTGCATCCCAATTTCCAAACTCTGCTTCCTATAACAGTCCTTCTGCACTCCAGCCTCCAACCTCTGCTCTCTGCAACAGTCCTTCTGTACCCAGTCTACAACCTTTGCTCTCTGCAAAAGTCCTTCTGCACCCCAGTCTCCAAACTCTGCTCTCTGCAACGATACTTCCGGACCCTAGTCTCCAAACTCTACTCTCTGCAACAGTCCTTCTTCACCACAGTTTCCAACCTCTGCTCTCTGTAAGATCTTTCTGTACTCCAGTTTACAAAATCTGCTCTCTCAAACATTTCTTCTCCATTGCAGTCTCCAGCCTCTGCTTTCTGCGAGGGTGGGCACCCTATTCTCCAACCTCTGTCCTCTGTAACAGTCCATCTGAACCCCAGTATCGAATCTTTGCTCTCTCTAACAGTCCTTGTGTACTGCAGTCTCAAACCTTTGCTCTCCAGAACGGTCCTTCTGCACCCCAGTCTCCAAAATCTGATTTCTTTATTAGTCATTCTGAACCCCAGTCTCAAAACTCTGCTCTCTGTATCTATCCTTCTGCACCTCAGTCTCCAACCTGTGCTCTCTGTAACATTCCCTCTGCACCCCAGTCTCCAACCTCTGCTTTCTGTAAGAATTTTTCTATACCACAGTCTCCAAACTCTGGTCTCTGTAACCGTCCTTCTGCACCCCAATTTCCAATCTCTGCTTTCTGTAACAGTCCTTCTGCATCTCAGTCTCCAAACTCTGCTCTCTGTAACAGTCCTTCTACACCTCAGTGTTCCACCTCTGCTCTCTGTAACAGTACTCTGCACCTCAGTCTGACACCTCTGTTCTCTGCACGATCCTTCTGCACCCCAGTCTCCAAACACTGCTCTCTGTAACAGTCCACCTGAACGTCAGTCTCCAACCTCTGCTCTCTGTAAGATCCTTCAGCAACCCAGTATCCAAACTCTGCTCTCTATAACAGTCTTTCTGCAACCCAGTCTCCAAACTCTCCTCTCTCTTACAGGCCTTCTGCACGACAGTCTCCAAACTCTGCTATCTGTAGCAGGCCTCCTGCACCACAGTCTCCAACCTCTGCTCTCTGTAACAATCATTCAGCACCCCAGTCTCAAAACTCTGTTCTCTGCAATGACCCTACTGCACCCTAGTCTCCAACCTCTGGTCTCTGCAACAGTTCTTCTGCACGTCAGTGTCCAAATTCTGCTCTCTGTAAGATCCTTTTGCACTTCGTATCAAACCTCTGCACTCTTTAATAGTCCTTCTGCACCTGAGTTTCCAACCTCTGCTCTCTGTAACAGAACTTTCGCAACTCATTCTCCAACATCTGCTCTCTGCAACAGTCCTTCTTCAGCCCAGTCTCAGATATTTTGTCTCTATAACAGTCCTTCTGCAACCTAGTTACAAATATCTGCTCTCTGCAACAGTCCTTCTGCACCCCAGTCTCCAACATGTGCTCTCTGCAACAGTTCTTCTGCACGTAAGTCTTAAAACTCTGCTCTCTGCAATGACCCTTCTGCACCTCAGTCTCCTAAATCTGCTCTCTCTAACAGTCCTTCTGCAACACAGTCTCCCAACTCTGCTCTCTGTAAGATCCTTCTGAAACCCAGTCTTTAAACTCTGCTTTCTGTAACAGGCCTTCTCCAAACCAGTCTCCAACCTGTGCTCTCTGTAACGATCCTTATGCACCCCAGTCTCCAAATTCTGGTTTCTGTAACAGTCCTCTGCACCACAGAATCCAACATCTGCTCTCTGCTTCATTCCTTCTGCACCTCAGTCTGAAAACTCTGCTCTCTGCAACAATCCTTCTGCACCCCAGTTTCAAACCTTTGCTCTCTGTAACAGACCTTCTGAACCTCAGTCTCCAAAATGCTCTCTGTAAAATCCTTCTGAAACACAGTCTTGAAACATTGCTATCTGTAACAGTTCTACTGGACACGAATCTCCAAACTTTGCTCTCTGAAAGAATCCTTCTGCACCCCAGTCTCCAACCAATCCTCTCTGTAACAGTCCTTCTGCCCCTCAGTCTCCAACCTCTGCTCACTGTAATGATGCTTCAGCACCCCAGTCTCCAACTTCTGCTCTCTTTAACAGTCCTTCTGCACCCCAGTCTCCAACATCTGCTCTCTGAAATGGTCCTTTTGCACCCCAGTCTCCAAATTCTGTTCTCTAACAGACATTCTGCACCTCAGACTCCAAACTCTCCTCTCTGTATCAGTCCTTCTAAGCCTCAGTCTGAAACCTCTGATCTCTGGAACGATCCTTCTGCACCCCAGTCTTCAAACTGTGCTATCTGTAACAATCCTTCTGCACAGAAGTCTCCAACCTCTTCTCTCTTACAGGTCTTCTGCACCCCAGTCTCCAAACTCAGCTCTCTGTAACAGTCCTTCTGCACCCCAGTCTCCAATCTCTGCTTACTGTATCACTCCATCTGCACCACAATTTCCAAACTCTGCTCTCTGTAATAGTCTTTCTGCATCTCAGTCTACAAACTCTGCTCTCTGTAACAGTCTTTCTGCACCCCAGTCTCCAACATCTGCTCACTGCTCAGTCCTTCGGCACCAAATCTCCAACCTCTGCCTCTGTAAACCAGTCTCAAAACTCTGCTCTCTGCAACAGTCCTCTGCACCCTAATCTCCAATCTGTGCTCTCCGCAACAGTCCTTCTACACCCCAGTGTCCAGTCTCTGCTCTCTGCAACAGTCCCTCTGCAACCCATTCTCCAACCTCTGCTCTCTGTAACAATCCATCTGCACCTCAGTCTCCAAATGTACTTCTGAACCCCTTCTCCAAAGTCTGCTCTCCTTAATAGGCCTTCTGCACCCAAGTCTCCAACCTCTGTTCTCTATAACAATCTTTCTGCACCACAGTCTCAAAATTTTGCTCTCTACAACGATCCTTCTGCACCCCACTCCCCAAACTCTGCTCTTTGCAACAGTCCTTCTGCACCCCAGTCTCTAACATGTGCTCTCTGCAAAAGTCCTTCTGCACTTCAGTCTGAAATCTCTGTTTGCTACAACGATCTTTCTGCACCCCAGTTTCCAACCTCTGCTCTCTGTAACAGTCCTGCTGCACATCGGTCTACAACTCTACTCTCTGTAAGATCCTTGTGCAACCTTCTCTAAAAACTCTGCTCTCTGTAGGAGTTCTACTGCACCCCAGTCTCCAACCTCTGCTCTCTGCAACGATTCTTCCGCACCTCAGTCTCGAAAATCTACCCTCTGCAACAGTTCTTCTGCACCCCAATCTCAAACCTCTGCTGTCTGCAACGATCTTTCTCTACACCAGTTTCCAACGTCTGCTCTCTGCAACACTCTTTCTGCACCACAGTCTCCAATCTCTGCTCTCTGCAATGATCCCTCTGCACCCCAGTCATAAAATTCTGCTCTCTACAACAATCCTTTTGCACCCCAGTTTCCAACCTCTGCTCTCTGTGAAAGTCCTTCTGCACCCCAGTCTTCAACATCTGCTCCCTGCAACAGTCTTTCTGCACCTCAGTCTGACCACTGTGCTTTCTGCAACGATCAATTTGCAACCCAGTCTCCAACCTCTTTTCACTAAAACAGTTATTCTGCACCCCTGTATTTAACCTCTACTCTCTGTAACAGTCCTTCTGTACTGCAGTCTCCAACCTTTGTTCTTTGTAAGGATACTTATGCACCCCAGTATCCAACCTCTGCTTTCTGTATCTGTCGTTTTCCACCACAGTCTTCAAACTCTGCCCGCTGTAACAGTCCTTCCGAAACTCAGTCTGCAAACTCTGCTCTCTGCAACAGTAATTCTACACTCCAGTATTTATCCTCTGCTCTCTCCAACAGTCCTTTTGCAACACAGACTCCAACATCTGCTCTCTAAAACAGTTCTTCTCCACCCCAGTCTCCAACCTCTGCTCTCTGTAAAAGTCCTTCTGTACTGCAGTCTCCAAAATCTGCTCTCTTTAAGATCCTTCTGCAACCCAGTCTGTAAAATCTGCCCTCTGTAACAGACCTTCTGCACCCCTTCTCCAACCTCGGTTCTCTGTAACACTCCACCTGTAGTGCAGTCTCCAAAATCTGCTCTCTGTAACGGTCCTTCTGCACCCCAGTCTCCAACCTCTGCTTTCTGTATCAGTACTTCTGCACCCCAGTCTCCAACCTCTGCTCTCGGTAACAGTCCTTTTTCACCTCAGTCTCTAAACTCTGCTCTCTGCCAAAGTCCTCCTGCACCAAAGTCTCAAAATTCTACTCTGTGCAACACTCCTTCTGCACCTCAGTCTCTAAACTCTGCTCTCTGTAACAGTCCTTCTGTACCGCAGTCTCGAAACTCTGCTCTCTGTAATGGTCCTTCTGAACCCCAGTCTCCAACGTCAGCTTTCTTTATCAGTTCTTCTGCACCCCAGTCTCTAACCTCTGCTCTCAGTAACAGTCCTTCTGCACTCCAGTCTCCAACTTCTGCTCTCTGCAACATTTCTTCTGCACAACAGTCTCCATCTGTGCTCTCTGTAACTATCCTTATGAATCCCAGTCTCCACCCACTGATCTCCATAAAAATCCTTCTGGACGTCAGTCTCCAAGCTCTGCTCTCTGTATCAGTCCTTCTGTTCCGCAGTCTCAAAACTCTGCTCTCTGTAATAGTCTTTCTGAACCCTAGACTCCAACGTCAGCTTTCTGCATCAGTTCTTCTGCACCCCATTCTCCAACCTCTGCTCTCTGTAACAGTGCTTCTGCACCTCAGTCTACAAACTCTGCTCTCTGCAACAGTCCTTCTGCACAAAATCTCCAAACTCTGCCTCTGTAACATGCCTACTGTAACCCAGTCTCCAAACTCTGTTTCCTGCAACAGTCCTTCTGCACCCCAATCTCCAACCTGTGCTCTCCGCAACAGTTTTTCTACACCCCAGTGTCCAGCCTCTGCTCTCTGCAACAGTCCCTCTGCACCTCAGTCTGAAAACTATGTTCTTTGCAACGATCCTTCTGCAACCCTGTCTCCAAACACTGCTTTCTGTAACAGTCTTTCTGCACCCCATTCTCCAAACTCTGCTCTCTGTAACAGGCCTTTTGCACCCCATTCTCCAACCTCTGCTCTCTGTAACAGTGCTTCTGCACCTCAGTCTCCAAACTCTGCTCTCTGCAACAGTCCTTCTGCACAAAATCTCCAACCTCTGCCTCTGTAACATGCCTACTGTAACCCAGTCTCCAAACTCTGTTTCCTGCAACAGTCCTTCTGCAACCCAATCTCCAACCTGTGCTCTCCGCAACAGTTTTTCTACACCCCAGTGTCCAGCCTCTGCTCTCTGCAACAGTCCCTCTGCAACTGAGTCTCCAACCTCTGCTCTCAGTAACAATCCTTCTGCACCTCAGTCTTCAACCTCTGCTCTCTGCAATGGTTCTTCTGCACCTCAGTCTCCAAAAACTACTCTCTGTAAATGTACTTCTGAATCCCTCCTCCAAACTCTGATCTTTGTAATAGGCCTTCTGCACCCGTCTCCAATCTCTGTTCTCTATAACAATCCTTCTGCACTTCAGTCTCAAAATTTTGCTCTCTACAACGATCCTTCAGCACCCCAATTCCTAAACTCTGCTCTCTACAACAGGCCTTCTGCACCCCATTCTCCAACATGTGCTCTCTGCAAAAGTCTTTCTGCACCTCAGTCTGAAAACTCTGTTCTCTATAACAATCCTTCTGCATCCCAGTCTTTAACGTCTGCTCGCTGTAACATTCCTACTGCTCATCGGTCTACAACTCTGCTCTCTGTAAGATTCTTGTGCAACCTTGTCTGAAAACTCAGCTCTCTATAGGAGTTCTACTGCACCCCAGTCTCCAAACTCTGCTCTCTGCAATGATCCTTCTGTACCTCAGTCTCGAAACTCTACTCTCTGTAACAGTCCTTCTGCACCCCAGTCTTAAAACTCTGCTGTCTGCAACGATCTTTCTGTGCACCAGTTTCCAATGTCTGCTCTCTGCAACAGTCCTTCTGCACTCCAGTCTCCAACCTCTGTTCTCTGCAACAATCCCTGTGAACCCCAGTATCCAATATATGCTCTATGCAACAGTCCTTATGCACCCCTGTCTGCAACCTCTGCTTTCTGCAACAGTCCTTCTGCACCTCAGTCTTAAAACGCTGTTCTCTGCAATGATCCTTCTGCACCCCAGTCTCCAAACTCTGCTCTCTGTAACACTGCTGTTGCACCTGAGTCTCGAAACTCTGCTCTCTGTAAGATCCTTCTGCAACACTGTCTCCAAACTCTGCTCTATGTAACAGTCCTTTTGCACCCCAGTCTCCAACCTCTGCTCTTTGCAAGAGTCCTTCTAAAACCCAATCTCCAAACTCTGCTTACTGCAACAGTCCTTCTGCACCCCAGTCTCCAACTTCTGTTCTCTTTAACTATCCTTCTTCACCTCAGTTACCAAACTCTGATCTCTGAAATGGTCCTTCTGCACCACAGTCTCCAACCACTGCTCTCTGTAACAATCCCTCTGAACCACAGTCTAAGAACTCTGCTATCTACAACAATCCTTTTGCACCCCAGTTTCCAACCTCTGCTCTCTACAAAAGTTCTTCTGCACCCCAGTCTCTAACATCTGCTCTCTGCAACAGTCTTTCTGCACCTCTGTCTGACAACTCTGCTCTCTGCAACGATCATTTTGCACCCCAGACTTCAAACTCTGCTTTATGTAACAGTCTTTCGGCACCTCAGTCTCCAACCTCTGATTTCTGTAAGATCCTTCTGCACCCTAGTTTCCAAACTCTGCTCTCTGTAATATTCCTTCTGCTCCCCAGTCTCCAACCTCTGCTCTCTGAAACAGTCCTTTTGCTCCACAGTCTCCAACCTCTGCTCTCTGTAACAGTCCTTCTGTCCTGCAGTCTCCAACCTTTTCTCTCTGTAATGGTTCTTTGCACCCCAGTCTCCAAACTCTGATCTCTGTAACAATCCTTCTTAACCCCAGTCTCCAACCTCTGCAGTCTGCAATGATCCTTTTCCACCCCGTCTCCAACCTCTGCTCTCTGCAAAAGTCCTTCTGTACCCCAGTCTCCAACATTTGCTCTCAGCAACAGTCCTTCTAAACCTAAGTCTGAAAACTCTGCTCTCTGCAACGATCCTTGTGAACACCAGTCTCCAAACTCTGCTTTTTGTAACAGTCCTACTGAACCTCAGTCTCCAAAATCTACTCTCTGTAACAGTGCTTCTGAACCCCAACCTCCAACCCCTGATCTCTGTAAGATCCTTCTGCACCCAAGTTTCCAAATCTGCTCTCTGTAACATTCTTTATCCTCCCCAGGCTCCAACCTCTGCTCTCTGTAACAGTCTTTCTGCTCCCCAGTCTCCAACCTCTGCTCTCTCTAACAGTCCTTCTTTACCTCAGTCCCCAACCTCTGCTCTCTGTAACGGTCGTTCTGCACCCCAGTCTTAAAACTCTCCTTTCTGTATCATTCCTTCTACACCACAGTTTTCATCCTCTGCTCCCTGCAACATTCCTTCTGCACCTCAGACTCCTTCCTCTGCTCTCTGCAACAGTTCTTCTGCACCCCAGTCTCCAACCTCTGCTCTCTGCAACAGTTCATCTGCACCCCAGTATCCAAGGTCTGCACTCTGAAACAGTCCTTATCCACACCAGTCTCCAACCTCTGCTCTCTGTAACAGTCCTCCTGTAGCGCAGTCTCCAAAATCTGCACTCTGTAAGGGTTCCTCTGCTCCCCAGTCTTCAAACTCTGCTTTCTGTATCAGTCCTTCTGCACCAAAGTCTCAAACCTCGGTATCTGCAACAATCCTTATACATCGCAGTCTCCAAACTCTGCTATCTGTAACACTCCTTCTGCACCCCAGGCTCCAACCTCTGCTCTCTGTAACAATCCTTCTGCAACTCAGTCTCAAAACTCTGCTCTCTACAATGGTGCTTCTGCACCTCAGACTCTAACCTCTACTCTCTGTAACTGTCCTTCTGAAGCTCAGTCTCAAACATCTGCTCTCTCTAAGATCTTTCTGCAACCCAGTCTTTAAACTCTGCCCTCTGTAACAGTCCTTCTGCACCCCTTCTCCAACCTCTGTTCTCTGTAACATTCCTTTTGGACGCTGGTCTCAAACCTCTGCTCACTACAACGATCCTTCTGCACCCCAGTCTCCATCCTCTGCTCTCTACAACAGTACTTCTGCACCCAAGTCTCCAATATCTGCTCTTTGCAAAAGTCCGTCTGCACCTCAGTCTGAAAAATCTGTTTTCTGCAATGATCCTTCTGAACCCCATTCTCCAAACTCTGTTATCTGTAACAGTCCTGCTGTACCACAGTCTCTAAGCTCTGCTCTCTGTAAGATCCTTCTGCAACCCTGTCTCCAAACTCTGCTGTCTGTAACAGTCCTTCTGCACCCCAGTCTCCAACCTCTGCTCTCTGTAACACGCCTTTTGCACCCCATTCTCCAACCTCTGCTCTCTGCAACAGTCCTTCAGCACCCGAGTATCCAAACTCTGCTTTCATTACCAGTCCATCTGCACCCCAATCTCAAACCTCTGCTCTCTGTAACAGTACTTCTGCATCTCAGTCAACAAACTCTGCTCTCTGCAACAGTCCTTCTGCAACCCAGTCTCCAACATCTGCTCTCCGCAACAGTCCTTCTGCACCAAAGTCTCCAACCTCTGCCTCTGTAACAGTCCTACTGCAACACAATCTTCAACCTGTACTCTCTGCAACAGTCCTTCTTCACCCAAATCTCGAACCTGTGCTCTCCGCAACAGTCCTGCTACACCCCATGTCCAGCCTCTGCTCTCTGCAGCAGTCCCTCTGAGACCAAGTCTCCAACGTCTGCTCTCTGTAACAATCCTTCTGCACCTCAGTCTCCAACCTCTACACTCTGCAATGGTCCTTCTGCACCTCGGGCTCTACTCTCTGTAAAAGTACTTCTGCACCCCTTCTACAAACTCTGCTCTCCGTAACAGGCCTTCTACACCCCAGTCTCTGACCTCTGTTCTCTATAAAGATCCTTCTGCACCCCAGGCTCCAACCTCTGCTCTCTTTACCAGTTCTTCAGCACTCCAGTCTCCAACCTCTGCTCTCTGCAACAGTCCTTATGCACCCCAGTATCCAACATGTGCTCTCTGCAAACGTCCTTCTGCACCTAAGTATGAAAACTCTGTTCTCTGCAACGATCCTTCTGCACCCTTGTCACCAACCTCTGCTCTCTGTAACAGTCCTGCTTCACCTTGGTCTCCAACCTCTACTCTCTGTAAGATTCTTGTGCAACCTTGTTTAAAAACTCTGCTCTCTGTAACAGTTCTTCAGCACCCTAGTCTATGACCTCTGCTCTCTGTAACAGGCCTTTTGCATGCCAATCTCAAACCTCTACTCTCTGTAACAGTCCTTTTGCACCTCAGTCTCCAACCTCTGCTCTCTGCAACAGTCCTTTTCCACCTCAGTCTCCAATCTCTGCTCAAAGCAACGATTCATCTGCACCTCAGTATCCAAACTCTACTCTCTGTAACAGTCCTTCTGCTCCCCAGTCTCTAACCTCTGCTGTCTGCAACAATCCTTCTTCACCCCAGTCTGCAATGTCTGCTCTCTGCAACAAACCTTCTTCACCCCAGTCTCCAACCTCTGCTCTCTGCAATGATCCTTCTGCACCCCAGTCTCCAACATCTGCTCTATGCAACAGGCCTTCTGCACCCCTGTCTCCAACCTCTGCTCTATGTAATATCCTCCTGGACCACAGTTTCAAAACTCTACTCCCAGTAACATTCCATCTCTACCCCAGTCTCCAACCTCTGCTTTCTGCAATGGTACTGCTGCACATGAGTCTCCAAACTCTTCTCTATAACAGTCCTTCTGCACCTCAGTCTCCAAACTCTGCTCTTTGCAACTGTACTTCTGCGCCCCTGTCTCCAACCTCTGCTCTCTGTAAGATCTTTCTGCACTCTAGTCTCCAAACTCTGCTTTCTGTAACAATCCTTCTGCACCTCAGTCTCCAAAATGTGCTCTCTGCAACAGTCCTTCTACACCCGATTCTCTAACCTCTGTTCTCTGCAACAGTCCTTCTGATCCACAGTTTCCAACATCTGCTCTCTGGTACAGTCTTTCTGTACCGTAGTTTCCAACGTATTCTTACTGTAACAGTCCTTCTGTACTGCAGTCTCCAAACTCTGCTCTCTCTAAAGATCCTTCTGCACCACAGTCTACAACCTCTGCTCCCTGTATCAGTACTTCTGCACCCCAGTCTCTAACCTCTGCTCTCTGTAACATTCCCTCTGCACCTCAGTCTCCAAACTCTACTCTCTGCGACAGTTCTTCTGCACCCCAGTCTCCAACATCTTCTCTCTGCATCAGTTCTTCTGCACCCCAGTCTCCAATATCTGCACTCTGAAATACACCTTCTCAACCCCAGTCTCCAACCTCTGCTCTCTGTAACAGGCCTCCTGTACTGCGGTCTTTAAAGTCTGCTCTCTGTAATTTTCCTTCTTCACCACAGTCTCCAACCTCTTCTTTCTCTATCAGTCTTTCTGCACCCCAGTCTCCAACCAGTGATCTCTGTAACAGTCCTTCTGCATCTCAGTCTCCAAATTCTGCTCTCTGCAACATTTCTTCTGCACCCAAGTCTCCAAACACTGTTCCCTCCAACAGTCCTTCTACACCACAGTCTCCAACCTCTGCTATCTGCAACAGTCCTTCTGCACCCCAGTCTCCAAAATCTGCTCTCTGTAACAATCCTTCTGTACCTCAGTCTCCAACTTCTACTCTCTGTAACAGTCGTTCTGCACCTCAGTCTCCAACATCTGCTCTGTGTAAGATCTTTAGGCAACCAGTCTCCGAACTCTTTCCTCTGTAACAGTCTTTCTGCACCCTTTCTCCAAACCTTTCTTTCTGTAACAAGCATTCTGCACCCCAGTCTCGAACCTCTGTTCTCTATTCCAGTCCTTCTGCACCCCAGTCTCAAACCTCTGCTCTCTACTATGATTCTTCTTCACCCCAGTCTCCAACGTCTGCTCTTTGCAACAGTCCTTCTGCAACAAAGTCTCCAACACCTGCTTTCTGCAACAGTCTTTCTGTACCTCAGTCTGAAATTTCTGTTTTCTGAAATGATCCTTCTGCACTCCAGTCTTTAAACACTGCTCTGTGTAACAGTCTTTCTGCTTCCAAGTCTCCAACATCTGCTCTCTGTAACAGGACCTCCGCAAGTCAGTATCCAACGTCTGCTCTCTGCAACAGTCCTTCTGCACCCCAGTCTCCAAACTCTGCTCTCTACAACAGTCCTTCTGCTCCCTACTTACCAACATCTACTCTCTGCAACAGTCCTTCTTCACCCCAGTCTCCAAAATCTGCTCTCAAAAACAGTTCTTCTGCACCTCAGTCTGAAAACTCTGCTGTCTGCAACGACCCTTCTGCACACCAGTCTCCTTCTTCTGCTCTATGTAACAGTCCTTCTACACCTCAATCTCCCAACTCTGCTATCTGTAAGATCCTTCTGACACCCAGTCTTTAAACTCTGCACTCTGTAACAGTCCTTCTGCACCCCAGTCTCCAAACTCTGCTCTGTGTAACAGTCTTCTGCACCCCAGTCTCTAACCTCTGCTCTCTGCAATGATCTTACTGCACCCCAGTCTCCAACCTCTGCTATCTGCAATGATTCTAGTGCACCCCAGTCTCCAGCCTCTGATCTCTGCAACAGTCCTTCTGCACCACAGTCTCCAAATTCTGCTCTCTGTAAGATCCTTCTGCACCCCTGTATCCAACCTCTGCTCTCTGTAACAGTCCTTCTGCATCCAAGTCTCAAAACTCGGCTCTCTGTAGCAGGACTTCCACACATCAATCTCTAAACTCTGCTCTCTGCAACAGTCTTTGGGCAGCATAATCTCCAACCTCTGCTCTCTACAACAGTCCTTCTGCACCCTAGTTACCAACATCTGCTCTCTGCAACAGTCCTTCTTCACCCCAGTATCCAACATCTGCTCTCTGCAACAGTTCTTCTGCATCTCAGTCTGAAATCTCTGCTCTCTGCAACGACCCTTCTGCACCCCAGTCTCATACCTCTGCTCTCTGTAACAGTCCTTCTTCTCCTCAGTCTCCCAACTCTGCTCTCTTTGAGATCCTTCTGCAACCCAGTCTTTAAACTTTGCACTCTGTAACAGTCCTTCTGCACAACAGTCTCCAACCTCTGCTCTCTGTAACAGGCCTTCTGCACCCCAGTCTCCAACCTCTTCTCTCTGCAACAGTCCTTTTGCACCCCATTCTCCAAACTCTGCTCTCTGAAAGATCCATCTGAACACCATTCTTCTACCTCTGCTCTCCGTAACAGTCCTTCTGCACCCCAGTCTCCAAACTCTGATCTCTGTAACAGTCCTTCTGCTCCTCAGTCTCCAAATTCTGCTCTATGTAATAGTCCTTCTGCACCCCAGCCTCTAAAATCTGCTCTCTGCAACAGTCCTTCTGCACCCCTGTCTCCAACATCTGCTCTCTGGAGCAGTCTTTCTAAACCCCAGTCTCCAAACTCTGCTCTTTGCAACGATCCTTCTGGACCCCTGTCTCCAACATCTTCTCTCTGCAACAGTCCTTCTGCACCACAGTCTCCAACCTCTTCTCTATTTAAGATCCATCTTTACTCCAGTTTCCAAACCCTGATCTCTGTAACATTCCTTCTCCACCCAAGTCTCCAACGTCTGTCCTCTGCAACAGTTCTCTGCTCCCCAGACTCAGAGATCTGCTCTCTGTAACAGTCCTTCTGTACCACAGTCTCCAAATTCTGCTCTTTGTTACAGTCCTTCTTCACTCCAGTCTCCAACCTATGCTTTCTGTAACAGTTTGTCTGATCCCCAGTCTCCAAACTCTGTTCCCTGTATCTATCCTTCTGCACCTCAGTATCCAACATGTTCTCTATGTAAGAGTTCTTCTGCACCCCAGTCTCCAACCTCTGCTCTTGGTAACAGTCCTATACCGCAGTCTGCAACCTCTGCTCTCTGTAACGGTCCTTCTGCACCCCAAATTCCAAACTCTGCTTCCTGTGACAATCCTTCTGCACCTGAGTCTCCAAACACTCCTCTCTGTAACAGTCCTTCTACATCTCAGTCTCCAACCTCTGCTCTCTGCAACAGTCCTTCTGCACCTCAGTCTGAAACCTCTACTTTCTGCACGATACTTCTGCACCTCAGGCTCAAAACACTTCTCTCTGTATCAGTCCACCTGCACCTTAGTCTCCAACCTCGGCTCTCTGTAAGATCCTTCTGCAACCCAGTCTCAAACTCTGCTCTCTATAACAGTCCTTCTGCACCCCAGTCTCCAAACTCTCCTCTCTGTACCAGTCCTTCAGCACCCCAGTCTCCAACCTCTTCTCTCTGCAACAGTCCTTCTGCACCCCAGTCTCCAACCTCTGCTCTCTGTAACAGGCCTTCTGCACCCCAGTCTTCAAACTCTACTCTATGTAACAGGACTTCTGTACCTCAGTCTCCAATCTCTGCTCTCTGCAACAGTCCTTCTGCACCACAGTCTCCAAACTCTGGTCTCTGTAAGATCCTTCTGCACTCCAGCTTCCAAACTCTGTTCTCTGTAACATTCCTTCTCCTCCCCAGTCTTTATCCTCTGCTTTGTGCAAGTGTCCTGCGGCACCTCAGTCTCCATACTCTGTCCTCTGAAAAAGTCCTTCTGCTCCCCAGTCTCCAACATCTGCTATCTGTAACAGTCCTTCTGTACCACAGTCTCCAACCACTGCTCTCCTTAACGGGCCTTCTGCACCCCAGTCTCCAAATACTGCTTTCTATATCAGTCCTTCTGCACCTCAGTCTCCAAACTGTGCTTTCTGTAACATTCCTTCTGCACCCCAACTCCAAACTCTGCTCTCTGTAACAGTTTTTCTATAGCGCAATCTCCAAACTCTGGTTTCTGTAACGGTCTTTATGCACCCCAATTTCCAACCTCTACTTTCTGTAACAGTCCTTTTGCACCTCAGTCTGATACCTCTGCTCTCTACACGATCCTTCGGCACCCCACTTTCAAAACATTGCTCTCTATAACAGTCCAAGTGCACCTCAGTCTCCCACCTCTCCTCTCTGTAACAGGCCTTCTGCACACGAGTCTGCAAAGTCTTATCTCTGTGCCAGGCTTTCTGCATCCCAGTCTCCAAAATCTGCTCTCTGTAACGATCCTTCTGCACCCCAGTATCCACCATCTGCTCTCTGCAATGATTCTAGTGCACCCCAGTCTCCAACCTCTGATCTCTGCAACAGTCCTTCCGCACCACAGTCTCCAAATTCTGCTCTCTGTAAGATCCTACTGCACCCCTGCATCCAAACTCTGCTCTCTGTAACAGTCCTTCTGCATCCAAGTTTCCAACCTCTGCTCTCTGTAACAGGACTTCGACACCTCAGTCTCTTACCTCTGCTGTCTGAAACAGTCCTTCTGCAGCATATTCTTCAAAGTCTGCTCTCTACAACAGTCCTTCTGCACCCAAGTTACCAACATCTGCTCTCTGCAACAGTCCTTCTTAACCCCAGTCTCCAAACTCTGCTCTCTGCAACGATCCTTCTGGAACCCAGTCTCCAACGTCTGCTCTCTGCAACAGTCCTCCTGCACCACAGTCTCAAACCTCTGCTCTCTTTAAGATCCTTCTGCACTCCAGTTTCCAAACTCTGCTCTCTGTAACAATTCTTCTCCACCTCAGTCTCTAACCTCTTTCCTCTGCAACAGTTTTCTGCTCCCCAGACTCAGAGATTTGCTCTCTGTAACAGTCCTTCTGTACCACAGTCTCCAAATGCTGCTCTTTGTAATGGTCCTTCTTCACTCCAATCTCCAACCTATACTTTCTGTAACAGTCTGTCTGATCCCCAGTTACCAACCTCTGTTCTCTTTATCCTTCTGCACCTTGGTCTCCAACATGTGCTCTATGTATGAGTTTTTCTGCACCCCAGTCTCCAACCTCTGCTCTTGGTAACAGTCCTATACCGCAGTCTGCAACCTCTGCTCTCTGTAACGGTCCTTCTGCACCCTAATTTCCAAACTCTACTTCCTGTAACAGTCCTTCTGCACCTGAGTCTCCAAACACTCCTCTATGTAACAGTCCTTCTACAGGTCAGTCTCCAACCTCTGATCTCTGTAACAGTCCTTCTGCACCCCAGTCTGAAAACTCTGCTCTCTGCACGATCCTTCTGCACCCCAGTCTCAAACCACTGCTCTCTGTAAAAGTCCACCTGAATTTCAGTCTCCAACCTCTGCTCTCTGTAAGATTCTTCAGCAACCCAGTCTCCAAACTATGCTCTCTATAACAGGCCTTCTGCACCTTAGTGTCCAAACTCTCCTCCCTGTACCAGTCTTTCAGAACCCCAGTCTCCAAACACTGCTCTCTGTAACAGTCGGTCTGCACCTCAGGCTCCAACCTCTGCTCTCAGCAACAGTTCTTCTGTACTCCAAATTCCAATCTCTGCTCTCTGCAATAGTCCTTCTGCACCCCAGTCTCCACACTCTGCTCTCTCCAGCGATCATTCTGGACCCAAGTCTCCAACCACTGCTCTCTGTAACAGTCCTTCTGCACCACAGTCTGCAAACTCTGGTCTCTGTAAAATACTTTGCACTCCAGTTTTCAAACTCTGCTCTCTTTAACATTCCTTCTTCACCCCAGTCTTTTACCTCTGCTTTCTTCAAGTGTCCTGCGGCACCCCAGTCTCCAACCTCTGTCCTCTGCAACAGTTTTACTGCTCCCCAGTCTCCAACATCTGCTCTCTGTAACAGTCCATCTTTACCACAGTCTTCAAACTCTGCTCTCTGTAACGGGCCTTCTGCACCCAAGTCTTTAAACTCTGCTTTCTGTATCAGTCCTTCTGAACCTCAGTCTCAAAACTCTGCTCTCTGTATCTATCCTTCTGCACCTCATTCTCCAACCTATGCTCTCTGTAACAGTTTTTCTATACCACAGTCTCCAAACTCTGGTCTCAGTAACGGTCCTTCTGCACCCCAATTTCCAACATCTGCTTTCTGTAACAGTCCTTTTGCACCTTAGACTCCAAACTCTGCTCTCTGTAACAGACCTTCTACACCTCAGTCTCTAATCTCTGCTCTCTGTAACAGTCCTTTTGCACCTCAGTCTGACACCTCTGATCTCTGCACGATCTTTCTGCACCACAGTCTCCAAACACTGCTCTCTATAACAGTCCACCTGCACCTCAGTCTCCAAACTCTGGTGTCAGTAAGATTCTTCAGCAACCCAGTCTCCAAACTCTGCACTCTATAATAGTCCTTCTGCACCCCAGTCTCCAAACTCTCCTCTCTGTTACAGGCCTTCTGCACCACAGTCTCCAACCTCTGCTCTCTGCAATGATCTTACTGCACCCCAGTCTCCTACCACTGATCTCTGAAACAGTCCTTCTGCACCTCAGTCTCAAAATTCTGCTCTCTGTAAGATTTTTTTCACCCCAGTATCTAACCTCTGCTCTCTGCAACAGTCTTTCTGCACCCTAGTCTCCAACCTCTGCTCTCTGTAACAGGACTTCCGAACCTCAGTCTCCAACCTCTGCTCTCCACAACAGTCCTTTTGCACCACAGTCTCCAACCTCTTCTTTCTACAACAGTTTTTCTGCACCCTAGTTACCAACATTTGCTTTCTGCAACAGTCCTTCTGCACCCCAGTCTCCAACATCTGCTGTCTGCAGCAGTTCTTCTGCACCTCAGACTGAAAACTCTGCTCTCTGCAACGACCCTTCTGCACCCCAGTCTCCTACCTCTGCTCTCTGTAACTCTTTTTCTGCACCTCAGTCTCCCAACTCTGCTCTCTGTAGGATATTTCTGCAACCCAGTCTTTTAACTCTGCACTCTGTAACAGTCCTTTAGAACCCCAGTCTCCAAACTCTGCTCTCTGTTTAATCCATCTGAACCCCAGTCTCCAACCTCTGCTCTCTGTAAGGGTACTTCTGCCCCGCGTATGCAACTTCTGCTCTCTGTAACAGTCCTACTGCACCTCACTATCCAACCTCTGCTCTGTGTAACAGACCTTCTGCACCCCAGTTTCTAAAATCTGCTCTCGGCAACAGTCTTTCTGCACCCCCTTTCCAAAATCTGTTCTCTGCAACAGTCCTTCTGAACACCAGTCTCCAAACTCTCTGCAAGGATCCTTCTGGACCCCAGTCTCCTACGTCTGCACTCTGTAACAGTCCTTATGCACCCCAGTCTCCAACCTCTGCTCTCTGTAAGATCCTTCTACACTCCAGTTTCAAAACTCTGCTCTCTGTAACATTCCTTTTCCACCACAGTCTACAACCTCTTTCCTCAGCAACAGTCCTCTTCTCCCAAGACTCCAAAATATGCTCTCTGTAACAGTTCTTCTGTACCGCAGTCTCCAACCTCTGCTCTTTGTAAAGGTCCTTATAAATCCCAGTCTCCAACCTCTGCTTTCTGTAACAATCTGTCTGAACCCCAGTCTCCAACCTCTGTTCTCTGTATCTATCCTTCTGAACCTCAGTCTCCATTCTCTGTTCTATGTAAGAGTCCTTCTGCACCCCAGTCTTCAACTTCTGCTCTCGGTAACAATCCTATACCACAGTCTTCAACCTCTGCTCTCTGTAAGGGTCCTTCTGCACCCCAATTTCGAAACTCTGCTTCCTGTAACAGTCCTTCTGCACCTTAGTCTCCAAACTGTCCTCTTTGTAACAGTCCTTCTACACCTCAGTCTCCAACATCTGCTCTCTGTAACAGTCCTTCTGCACCTAAGTCTGAAACCTCTGCTCTCTGCACGATCCTTCTGTACCCCAGTCTAAAACCACTGCTCTCTGTAACAGTCCACCTGCACCTCAGTCTCCAACCTCTGCTCTCTGTAAGATCCTTCAGCAACCCAGTCTCCAACCTCTGCTCTCTGTAATGATCGTACGTCACCCCAGTCTCCAACCTCTGATCTCTACAACAGTCCTTCTGCACCTCAGCCTGAAACCTCTGCTCTCTGCACGATCCTTCTGCACCCCAGTCTCAAACCTCTACTCTATGTAACAAGACTTCTGCACCTCAGTCTCCTACCCCTCCTCTCTGTAACAGGCCTTCTGCAGGCCAATCTCCAAACTCTACTCTCTGTAGCAGGCCTCGGCACCCCAGTCTCCAAAATCTGCTCTCTGCAACGATTCTTCTGCATCCCAGTCTCTAACCTTGCTCTCTGCAATGATACTAGTGCACCCCAGTCTCAAACCTCTGATCTCTGCAATAGTGCTTCTGAACCTCAGTCTACAAATACTGCTCTCTGTAACAGATCCTTTTGCACACTTGTATCTAACCTTTGCTTTCTGTAACAGTCCTTCTGCATCTCAGTCTCCAAACTCTGCTTTATGCAACAGTCCTCTGCACCCCAGTCTCCATGCTATGCTCTCTAAAACAGTCCTTCTGCACCCTAGTTACCAACATCTGCACTCTGCAACAGTCCTTCTGCAGCCCAGTCTACAACATCTGCTCTCTGCAACACTTCTGCACCACAGTCTGAAAACTCTACTCTCTGCAACGACTCTTCTGCACCCCAGTCTCCTCCCTCTGCTCTCTGTAACAGTCCTTCTACACCTCAGTCTTCAAACTCTGCTCTTTGTAAGACCCTTCTGCAATCCAGTCTTTAAACTCTGCACTCTGTAACAGTCGTTCTGCACAACAGTCTTTAAACTCTGCTCTCTGTAATAGAACTTCTACACTCCAGTCTCCAACCACTTCTCTCTTCAACGATTCTTCTCCACCCCACTCTCCAATATCTGCTCTCTGCAAAAGTCCTTTGCACCCCAGTCTCTAAATTCTGCTCTCTGTAAGATCCATCTGAACCCCAGTCTCAAACCTCTGCTCTCTGTAAATGTCCTTCTTCACCCCAGTCTCCAAACTCTGCTCTCTGTAAGATCCATCTGAACCCCAGTCTCAAACCCCTGCTCTCTGTAAATGTTCTTCTTCACCCCAGTCATCAAACTCTGCTCTCTGTAACAGTCCTTCTTAACCCCAGTCTTCAATATCTACTCTCTGCAACTTTACTTCTCCACCCCAGTCTCCAAACTCTTCTCAATTCTAGGATCCTTCTGGACCCCAGTCTCCAACGTCTGCTCTCTGAAACAGTTATTCTGCACCACAGTCTCCAACCTCTGCTCTCTGTAATATCCTTCCACACTCCAGTTTCCCTACTCTGCTCTTTGTAACATTATTTCTCCACCCCAGTCTCCAACCTCTGTCCTCTGAAACACTACTGCTGCTCCCCAGACTCCAAGATCTGCTCTCTGCAACAGTCCTTCTGTACTGCAGTCGTTAACCTGTTCTGTTTGTAAGGGTCCATCTACACCCCACTCTCCAACCTCTGCTTTCTGTATCAGTCTGTCTTAACCCCAGTCTCTAACCTCTGTTCACTGTATGTAACCGTGTGCACCTCAGTCTCCAACCTGTGCTCTATGTAAGAATCCTTCTGCACCCCAGTCTCCAACCTCTGCTCTCAGTAACAGTCCTATACCGCAGTCTCCAAACTCTGCTCTCTGTAACAGTCTTTCTGCACCCCAATTTCCAAACTCAGCTTCCTGAAACAGTCCTTCTGCACCTGAGTCTCCAAACTAACCTATGTGTAACAGTCCTTCTATACCTCAGTTTCCAATGTCTGCTCTTTGTAACCGTCCTACTTGACCTCAGTCTGAAACCTCTGCTCTCCGTGTGCACCTCAGTCTCCAACCTGTGCTCTATGTAAGAATCCTTCTGCACCCCAGTCTCAAACAACTGCTCTCTTTAACAGTCCACTTGCACCTCAGTCTCCAACCTCTGCTCTCTGTAAGATCCTTCAGCAACCCACTCTCCAAACTCTGCTCTCTATAACAGTCCTTCTGCACCCCAGTCTCCAAACTCTTCTCTCTGCAACAGTCCTTCTGCACCCCAGTCTCGAATACCTGCTCTCTGCAACAGTCCTTCTGAACCTCAGTCTGAAAACTATGCTTTCTTAAACCACCCTTCTGCACGCCAGTCTCCTAATTCTGCTCTCTGTAACAGTCCTTCTGCACCTCATTCTCCCAACTCTGCTCTCTGTAAGATCCTTCTACAACCCAGTCTTTAAAATCTGCACTCTGTAACAGTCCTTCTGCACAACAGTCTCCAAACTCTGCTCTCTGTAACAGGACTTCTGCAACCCACTCTCCAACCTCTGCTTTCTCTATCAGTCCTTCTGCACTCAAGTCTCCAACCTCTGCTCTCTGTAACAGTCCTTCTGCACCTCAGTCTCCAACGTCTGCTCTCTGAAACAGTCCTTTGGCACCCCAATCTCCAACCTCTGTTCTCTGCAAACGTCCTTCTACACCCAAGTCTTTAACCTCTTCATTCTGCAACAGTCCTTCTGCACCTAAGTCTCCAACCTTTTCTCTTTGTCAATGTCTTTCTGCACCTCAGTCTTCAACATCTGCTCTCTGTACAGTTGTTCTGCACTCCAGTCTCCAAAATCTGCTCTCTGTAACAGTCCTTCGGCACCCCAGTCTTCACCCTCTGGTCTCTGCAACGATCCTTTTACACCCAAGTCTCCAAACTCTGCTCTCTGCAACAGTTCTTCTGCACCCCAGTCTCCAACATCTGCTCTCTGCAACAGTTTTTCTAAACCTCATTCTGAAAACTCAGCTCTCTGCAACGATCCTTGTGGACCAAAGTCTACAACCTCTTCTCTCTCTGACAGTCTTTCGGCAGCTCAGTCACCAACCTCTGCTCTCTGTAAGATCCTTATGCCACCCAGTCTCCAAACACTGCTCTATGTTACAGGCCTTCTGCTCCCCAGTCTCCAAGCTCTTCTCTGTGTAAAAAGTTTTCTGCACCTCAGTCTCCAACCTCTTCTCTCTGCAACGATTTTTCTGCACCCCATTCTCCAACCTCTGCTCTCTGCAATAGTCCTATTGCACCCCAGTCTCCAACCTCTGCTCTCTGCAACAGTAAGTCTGTACCACATTCTCCAACATCTATTCTCTGTAACGGTCCTTCTGCACCCCAGTCTCAAAACTCTGCTTTCTGTATCCGTCGTTCTGCACCCCAGTCTTCAACCTCTACTCTCTGTAACAGTCTTTTCCCGCAGTCTCCAACCTCTGCAACAGTTCTTCTGGACCCCAGTCTAAAAACACTGCACTCTGCACAGTCCTTGTGCACCCAGTCTCCAACCTGTGCTCTCTTCAACAGTCCTTCTGCACCTCAGTCTAAAAACACTGCTCTCTATAACAGTTTTTCTGCACCTCAGTCTTCAACAACTGCTCTCTGCAACAGGCCTTCTGCACCCCAGTCTCCAACCTATACTCTTTAGAACAGTCCTTCTATACCCCAGTCTCCATAATCTACTCTCTGCAATGATCCTTCTGCACCCCAGTCTCCAACTTCTGCTCTCTGCAAAAATCCTTCTGCACCCCAGTCTCCAAACTTTCCTCTCTGTAAGATCCTTCTGCTCCCCAGTCTCCAAACTCTACACTCAGTTTCAGTCTTTTTGTACCCCAGTCTCCAAACACTTCTCCCTGTAACAGTTTTTCTGCACCTCAGTTTTAAACAACTGCTCTCTGCAACAGTCCTTCTGCACACCAGTCTCCAACCTCTGCTCTTTAAAACAGTCCTTCTATACCCCAGTCTCCATAATCTACTCTCTGCAATGATATTTCTGCACCGCAGTTTCCAAACTCTGCTCTGTGTAACATTCCTTCGGCACCCCAGTGTCCAACTTCTGCTCTCTGCAATAGTCCCTCTGCACCCCAGTTTCCAACCTTGTTCTCTACAACAGTTCATCTGTACCACAGTCTTCAACCTCTGTTCTCTGTAAGGGTTCTTCTGCACCCTAGTCTCCAACCTCTGCTTTCTTTATCAGTCCTCCTGCACCACAGTCTCCAAACTCTGTTCTCTGTAACAGTCCTTCTGTACCTCACTCTTCAACCTCTGCTCTCTGCAACAGTCCTTCTGCACACCAGTCTTAAACCTCTGCTCTCTGTAACAGTCCTTCTGTATTGCAGTTTCCAAACTCTTCTCTCTGTTACGGTCCTTCTGCACCCCACTCTCCAACCTCTGCTTTCTTTATCAGTCCTTCTGCACTCAGGTCTCCCAACTCTGCTCTCTGTAATAGTCCTTCTGCATCTCAGTCTCCAACGTCTACTCTCTGCAACAGTCCTTCAGCACCCCAGTCTCCAACCTCTGCTCTCTGTTATAGTTTTTCTGTACTACAGTCTTCAACTTTTTCTCATTGTAATGGTCCTTCTGGACCCCAGTCTCCAAACTCTGCTTTCTGTATCAGTCCTTCTGCACCCTGGTCTCTAAACTCTCCTTTCTGTAACAATCCTTCTGCAACTAAGACTACAATTTCTGCTCTCTGCAACAGTCCTTCTGCGCCCTAATCTCCAAACTCTGCTCTCTGAAACAGCCCTTCTGCACCTCAGTGTCCAAACTCTCCTCTCTGTAAGATCCTTCTGAAACCCAGTCTTCAACCTCTGCTTTCTTCAATGGTCCTTCTGCACCCAAGCCTATTACCTCTGTTCTCTACAACAGTTATTCGGCACCCCAGTCTCCAACCTCTGCTCTCTGTAACAGTCTTTCTGTACCGCAGTCTCCAACCTCTGTTCTTTGTAAGGGTCCTTCTGCACCCCAGTCTCCAACCACTGCTTTCTGTATCAGTCCGTTTGCACCACATTCTCCAAACTCTGCTCTCTGTAACAGTCCTTCTGCACCTCAGTCTGCAACCTCTGCTCTGTGCAATAGTCCACCTGCACCCCTTTCTCTAACCTCTGCTCTCTGCAACAGTCCTTCTGCACCACAGTCACCAACCTCTGCTTTCTGTGTCAGTCCTTCTGCACCCCAGTCTCCAACCTCTGCTCTCTCTAACAGTCCTTCTGCACCTCAGTCTAAAAATTCTTCTCTCTGGAACAATCCTTCTGCATCTCAGTCTCAAACCTCTTCTCTGTGTAACAGTCCTTATGTACCTCAGTCTCCAACCTTTTGTCTCTGTAAGATCCTTTTGTAACACACTCTTTAAACTCTACTCTCTGTAATTATCCTTCTGCACCCCAGTCTCCAAGCACTGCTCTCTGTAACAGGCCTTCTCCACCCCAATCTCCAACCTATGCTGTCTATAACAGGCATTTTTCCCCAGTCTCTAAACTCTTCTCTCTTCAACTATCCTTCTGCACCCTAGTCTCTAACCTCTGCTCTCTGCACCAGTCCTCCTTCACCCCAGTCTCAAACCTATGCTGTCTTTAAGATCCTACTGCACACCTGTCTCCAACCTCTGCTCTCTGTAAAATTACTTCTGTAAAGCAGTCTCGAAACTCTGCTCTCTGTAAGGGTCCTTCTGCATTTCAATCTCCAATCTTTGCTATCTGCAACACTCCTTCTGCAACCCAGTCTCCAAAATTTGCTCTGTGCAATAGATTTTCTGCACATGAGTCTCCAACCTGTGCTCTCTGAAAAAGTCCTACTGCACCCCAGTCTTCAACCTGTGCTTTCTGTAAAAGTCCTTCTGAACCACAGTCTCCAATCTCTGCTCTCTATAACGATCCTTCTGCACCCCAGTCTCCAAAATCTGCTCTCTGCAACAATCCTTCTGCACCCCAGTCTCCAAAGTCTGCTCTCTGTAACAGTCCTTCTGCACCCAAGTCTCCAAACTCTGGTCTCTGCAACAGTCCTTCAGCACCCAAGTCTCCAAAATCTGCTCTCTGCAACAGTCTTCTACACCCCAGTCTACAACTTCTGCTCTCTGCAACAGTCCTTCTACCCGCCAGTCTCGATACTCTGCTCGCCTCAACGATCCTTCTGCTCCCAAGTCTCCAACCTCTGTTCTCTTCAACAGTTATTTTGCACCCCAGTCCCCTACATCTGTTCTCTGCAACAGTTTTTCTTAACCTCATTCTGAAAACTCTGCTCTCTGAAAGGATCCTTCTGGACCCCAGTTTCCAACCTCTGCTCTCTCTGACAGTCCTTCGGCACCTCAGTCACCAACCTCTGCTCTCTGTAAGATCCTTATGCCACTCAGTCTCCAAACTCTGCTGTGTGTTATATGTCATCTGCTCCCCAGTCTCCAAGCTCTGCTCTTTGTAACAGGCCTTCTGCACCTCAGTATCCAACCTCTTCTCTCTGCAACAATCCTTCTGCAACCCATTCTCCAAACTCTGCTCTCTGCATCAGTCCTATTGCACCCCAGTCTCCAACCTCTGCTCTCTGTAAGATTCTTCTGCACACCTGTCTCAAACCTCTGCTCTCATTAACAGTTCTTCTGTACAGCAGTCTCTAACCTCTATTTTCTGTAACAGTCTTTCTGCACCCCAGTCTCCAAACACTGCACTCTGCACAGTCCTTCTGCACCCAGTCTTCAACCTCTCCTCTCTGCGACAGTCCTTCTGCACCTTAGTCTCTAAACACTGATCTCTGTAACAGTTTTTCTACAACTCAGTCTTCAACAACTGCTCTCTGCAACAGTCCTTCTTCACCCCAGTCTCCAAACTCTACTCTCTAGAACAGTCTTTCTATACACCAGTCTCCATAATCTACTCTCTGCAACAAGCCTTCTGCACCCCAGTCTCAATATTTCCTCTCTGTAAGATCGTTCTGGTCCCCAGTCACCAAACTCAGCTCTCAGTATTAGTTCTTCTGCACCCCAGTCTCCAAACACTGCTCTCTGTAACAGTTTTTCTGCACCTCAGTCTTCAACAACTGCTCTCTGCAACAGTCATCCTGCACCCCAGTCTCCAACGTCTGCTCTCTAGAACAGTCCTTCAATACCACAGTCTCCATAATCTACTCTCTGCAACGATCCTTCTGCACTCCAGTCTCCAAAATCTTCTCTCTGCAACAATCCATCTGCACCCAAGTCTCCAAACATTCCTCTCTTTAAGATTCTTCTGCACCCTAGTTTCCACACTGTGCTCTCTGTAACATTCCTTCTGCACCGCAGTGTCCAACGTCTGCCCTCTGCAATGGTCTCTATTCACCCCAGTCTCCAACCTTGTTCTCTACAACAGTTCTTTTGTACTGCAGTCTCTAACCTCTGCTCTCTGTAATAGTCCTTCTGCACCCCAGTCTCCAAAATCTGATTTCTGTATCAGTCCTTCTGTACCTAAGTCTCCAACCTCTACTCTCTGCAACAGTCCTTCTACACTCCAGTTGCCAACCTCTGCTCTCTGGAAGGATTTTTCTGCACCCCAGTCCAAACGTCTGCTCTCTGCAACAGTCCTTCTGCACCCGAGTCTCCAACCTCTGCACTCTGTAAGATCCCTCTGCCACCCCGTCTCCAAACTCTGCTCACTGTAACAGTCCTTCTGTACCGCAGTTTCCAAACTCTGCTCCCTGTAATTGTCCTTCTGCACCCCAGTCTCCAAACAGTGCTTTCTGTATCAGTCCTTCTGCACCACAATATCCAATGTCTGCTCTCTGCTACAGTCCTACTGAACCTCAGTCTCCATCATCTAATCTCTGCAACAGTCCTTCTGCATCCAAGTCTCCAACCTCTGCTCTCTATAACAGTCCTTCTGTACTGCAGACTCCAACCTCTTCTCTCCTTAATGCTCCTCCTGTACCCCAGTCTCCAAACTCTGCTTTCTATATCATTCCTTCTGCAACCCTGTCTCAATGCTCTGCTCTCTGTAACAGTACTTCTGCACCTCAGTCTCCAACTTTGCTCTCTGCAATAGTCTTTCGGCACCCAAATCTCCAACTTCTGATCTATGCAAAAGTCCTTCTGCACCACAATATCCAAACTCTGTTCTCTGTAACAATCCTTCTGCACCCCAGTCTCCAAATTCTGCTCTCTGCAAAGGTCCTTCTTCACCCCACTCTCCAACATCTGCTCGCAGTAATATGCTTCTTTACCCCAGTGTCCAAACTCTGCTTTCAGTAACAGTTCTTCCGCTCCCCAGTCTCTAGTCTCTGCTCTTTGTAAAAGTCTTTTTGCACCCCAGTCTCCAATATCAGCTCTCTGTAATGGTCCTTCAGGACCCCAGTCTCCAACCTCTGCTTTCTTACCAGTCCTACACCCCAGTCTCCAAACTCTTCTCTCTGCAACAATCTTTCTGCACCCCAGTCTTCTACGTCTGCTCTCTACAACAGTCCTTCTGCACTTCAGTCTCTAACCTCTGCTCTCTGTAAGATCCTTCTGCACCCCAGTCTCCAACCTCTGCTATCTTCAACGGTCTTTGTGTACCTCAGTCGCCAACCTCTTTTCTCTGCAACAGTCCTTCTGCACCCCAGTTTTCAACCTCTGCTCTCTGCAACAATCCTTCTGCACCCCAGTCTCCTACGTCTGCTATCTACAACAGTTCTTCTGCAAGCCAGTCTCCAACCTCTGCTCTCTGTAACAGTTATTCTGCACCGCAGTCCCCCAACTCTGCTCTCTGTAATGGTCCTTCTGCACCCCAGTCTCTAAACTCTGCTTTCTGTATCATTCCTTCTGCACCTCTGTCTCCAACCTCTGCTCTCTGTAACAGTCCTTCTGCACGTCAGTCTTCAACTTATTCTCTCTGCAATTGTCCATCTGAACCTCAGTATCCAACCTCTACTCTCTATAACAGTCCTTATGCATCTCAGTATTCAACCTCTACTCTCTGGAAGATACTTTTGCAAACCAATCTCAAAAATCTGCTTTCTGTAACTGTCCTTCTGCACCCCTTCTCAAAACTCTGCTCTCTGTAACAGGCTTTCTGCACCCCAGTCTCCAACATCTTCTCTCTGGAACAGTCTTTCTGCACACAAATCTCCAACCTCTGCTCTCTGCAACAGTCCTTCTGCACCCCAGTCTCCAACATCTGCTCTCTGCATTAGTCCTTCTGCACCTCAACTGAAAATTCTTCTCTCTTCCACGATCCTTCTGCACCCCAGTCTTCAACCTCTGTTCTCTGCAACAGTCCTTCTGCATTCCAGTCTCAACCTCTGCTCTATGTAACAGTCCTTCTGAACCTAAGTCTCCAAATTCTGCTCTCTGCAACAGTCCTACTGAAACCCAGTCTCCAACCTCTTCTGTCTGCAACAATAATTCTTCACCCCAGTTTCCAACATCTGCTTTCTGTATAAGTCCTGCACCCCAGTCTCCAAAATCTGCTCTCTGTAACAGTCCTTCTGCACCTCAGTCTCTAACCTCTGCTCTCTATAATAATCCTTCTGCACATGAGTCTCCAATCTCTGCTCTCTGCAAAGATCCTTTTTCACCCCAGTGTCCAAACTCTGTTCTCTGTAACAGTCATTCTGCACCACAGTCTTTAACCTCTGCTCTCTGCAACAGTCCTTCTGCATGCCAGTCTCCAACCCCTGCTCTCTGTAACACTCCTTCTACACAACCAGTCTCAAACCTCTGCTCCCTGTAAGATACTTCTGCACACCTGTATCCAACCTCTGATCTTTGTAATGGTCTTTCTTCACACCCGTCTCCAAACTCTGCTCTCTTTAACAGTCTTTCTGCACACCAGTCTTCAAATTCTGCTCTCTGTAACTGTCCTTCCGCACCTCAGTCTGCAAAATCTGCTCTCTGTAACAGTTTATCTGCACCTCAGTCTCTAAAATCTGCTCTCTGTAACACTCCTTCTACACCACAGTCTCCAACCTCTGCTCTCTGTAACAGTCCTTCTGCACCCAGGTCTCCAACATCTGCTCTCTGCCACAGTCCTTCTTCACCCCAGTCTCCAAACAATGCTCTCTGCAAAGATCCTTCTGGACCCCAGTCTCCAATGTCTGCTCTCTGCAACAGTCCTTCTGCACCACAGTCTCCAACCTCTGATCTCTGTAAGATCTTTCTGCACTCCAGTTTCCAAAATCTTCTCTCTATAACACTCCTTCTCCACTGCAGTCTCAAACCTCTGCTTTCTGCGAGGGTCCTGCGGCACCCCAGTCTCAAAACTCTTTTCTCTGTAACAGTGCTTCTGCTTACCAGTCTTCAACATCTGCTCTCTGTAACAGTCCTTCTGTATCGCAGTATCCTTCCTATGCTCTGTGTAATGGTCCTTCTGCAACCCATTCTCCTACCTCTGCTTTTTGAATCAGTTTTTCGTAACCCCAGTCTCCAATCTTTGCTCTCTGTATCTCTCCTTCAGCACTTCAGTCTCCATCCTGTGATTTCTGTAACAGTCCTTCTGCACCCCAGTCTTCAACTTCTGTCCTCTGTAACAGTCCTTCTGCACCCCAGTCTCAAACCTATGCTCTCTGCAACAGTCCTTCTGCATCACAGTCTCCAAAGTCTGCTTTCTGCAACAGTTCTTTTGCACCATAGTTACCAACATCTGCTCTCTGAAACAGTCTTTCTGCACCACAGTCTCCAACCTCTATGCTCTGTAACAGTCCTCCTGTACTGCAGTCTCCACATCTGCTCTCTGTAACAGTCTTTCTCCACCCAAGACTCCAAATTCTGCTTTCTGTATCAGTTCTTCTGCACCTCATTCTCCAACCTCTGCTCTCTGTAAGATCCTTCTCCAACCCAGTCTCCAAACTCTGCTCTCTGTAACTGTCCTTCTGCACACCAGTCTCCAACCTCTGCTCTCTGCACCGATCCTTCTTCACCCTAGTCTCCAACCTCTGCTCTCTGCAACAGTCGTTCTGCACACCAGTCTCCAACTTCTTTTCTCTGCAAGAGTCCTTCTGCAACTCAGTCTGAAAACTCTGCTCTCTGCAACGATCCTTCTGCACCTGTCTCCTACATCTGCTCTCTGTAAGACCCTACTACAACCCAGTATCCAAACTCTGCTCTCTGTAACAGTCCTTCTGCAGAATAGTTTCCAACCTCTGCTCTCTGTAACAGGAATTCTGCAACCCAGTCTCGAAACTCTGGTCTCTGTAAGAGTCCTACTGCACATCAGTCTCCAACCTTTTCTTTCTGTAAGATCCTACTGCACCCCAGTATCCAAACTCTACTCTCTGTATCATTCCTTCTCTACCCCAGTCTCCAACCTATGCTTTCTGCAATGGTCGAGCTGCACCCCAGTCTCAAACCTCTGTCCTCTGCAACAGTTTTTCTGCTCCCCATTCTCCAACTTTTGCTCTCTGTAATAGTCCTTCTGTACCGCAGTCTCAAAACTCCGCACTCTGTAGGATTCTTCTGAAAACCAGTCTCCAAACTCTGTTTTCTGTAACAGTGCTTCTGAACCCAGACTCCAAACTCTGCTCTCTGTAACAGTCCTTCTGCACCCACGTCTCCAACCTCTGCTCTCTGTAACAGTCCTTCGGCACCCCCAGTCTCCACCCTCTGCTCTCTGTAAGGATCCTTCTGCACCCAAGTCTCCAACGTCTGCTCTCTGCAACAATCCTTCTTCAGCCCAGTCTCCAAACTTTTTTCACTGGAAGATTCTTCTCCACCCCAGTTTCCAAACTCTTCTCTCGGTAACATTTCTTCTGCACCACAGTCTCTAACGTCTACTCTCTGCAATGGTCCCTATGCACCCCAGTCTCCAACCTTGTTCTCTACAACAGTTCTTCGATACCGCAGTCTTCAAACTCTGTTCTCTGTAAGGTTCCTTCTGCACCCCATTTTCCAAACTTTGCTCTCTGTAACAGTCCTTCTGCACCTCACTCTGCAACCTCTGCTCTCTGCAACAGTCCTTCTGCACCTCAGTCTACAAACTCTGCTCTCTGTAACAGTCTTTCTGCACCTCATATCCAAACTCTGCTGTCTGCAACAGTCCTTATGCACCCCAGTCTACAACCTCTGGTGTCTTCAAATTTCCCTTCTGCACCCCAGTCTGCAACGTGTGCTCTGTGTAACAGTGGTTCTTCATCCCAGTCTCCAACTCTGCTTTCTGCAATGATCCTTCTGTACCTCAGTCTTAAACCTCTTCTCTCTGCAACAGTCCTTCTGCACCCCAGTCTAGAAACTCTGTTCTCTGTAACAGTCTTTCTCCACCTCAGTCTTCAACCTCTGCTCTCTGGAAGAGTCCTTCTGCACCCCAGTCTCCAACATCTGCTCTCTAAACAGTCCTTCTGCATCCCAGTCTCCAACATCTGTTCTCTGCAACAGTCCTTCTGCACCCCAGTGTCCAACGTCTGCTCTCTGAAAGATCCTTCTGACCCCAGTTTCCAAACTCTGCTCTCTGTAATATTCCTTCTCCATGCCAGTCTCCAAACTCTGCTTTCTGCAACAGTCCTGCTGCACCCCAGTCTCCATTCTCTGTACTCTGCAACACTCCTTCTGCGCCCCAGTCTCCAAAATATTCTCTCTGTAACAGTCCTTCTGTACCGCAGTCTCCAAACTCTGCTCTTCGTAAAGGTCCTTTTGCAAGCCAGTCTCTAACCTCTGCTTTCTTTGTCCTTCCTTCTGTATCTCAGTCTCCAACCTCTGCTCTCTGCAAAAGTCCTTCTGCATCCCATTCTCAATCTTCTGCTCCCTGCAACAGTTCTTCTGGACAACAGTTTCCAATATCTGCTCTCTGAAAAAGTTTTTGGGTACCCTAGTCCCCACCCTCTGCTCTCTGCCACAGTCCTTCTGACTTGCAGTCTCCAACTTCTGCTCTCTTCAACGAAACTTCTACACCCCAGTCTTCAACATCTGCTCTCTGCAAAAGTCCTTCTGCAACTCAGTCTGAAAATTTTGGTCTCTGCAACAATCTTTCTGCACCCCAGACTTTAACATCTGCTCTCTGTAACAGTCCTTCTGCACCTCAGTTTCCAAATTCTGCTCAATGTAAGATCCTTCTGCAACACAGTCTCCAAAATTTGCTCTTCTTAACAGTCCTTCTGCAACTCAGTCTCCAACCTCTGCTCTCTATAACAGTCGAACTACACCTCAGTCTGAAACCTCTTCTCTCTGCAAGATCCATCTAAATTCCAGTCTCCAGACACTGCTCTCTGTAACAGCCCTCCTGCCCCTCAGTCTCCAAACTCTGCTCTTTGTAAGAACCTTCTTCCACTCAGTCCCTAACTATGCTCTCTATAACAGTCCTTCTGCACCCCAGTCTTCAACCTCTGCTCTCTGTAACAGGCCTTCTGCACCCCAGTCGCCAACCTCTTCTCTCTTCAACGATCATTCTACACCTCAGTCTCCAACATCTGCTCTCTTTAAGATCCTTCTGCAACCCAGTCTCCCAACTCTGCCCTCTCTAACAGACCTTCTGCACCCCTTCTTTGAACTCTCCTCTCAGTAAGAGGCCTTCTGCACCCCAGTCCCCAAATTCTGTTCTCTATAACAAGCCTTCTGCACCTCAGTCTCCAACCTCTGCTCGCTGCAACAGTCCTTCTGCACCACAATCTCCAACCTGTGGTCTCTGCAACAGTGCTTGTGCACCTCAGTCTTAAAACGCTGTTCTCTGCTACGATCCTTTTGCACCTCAGTCTCCAAACTCTACTCTCTTTAACACTCTTTCTGCACCTGGGTCCGCAAAATCTGCTCTCTGTTAGATCCTTCTTCAACCCAGTCTCTAAACTCTGTGAACTGTAGCAGTCCTTCTGGAGCCCTTCTTCACACTCTGCTCTCTGTAACAGGCGTTGTGCACCCCAGTCTCCAACCTCTGCTCTCTGCAACAATCATTCTGCACCCTAGTCTCCAACGTCTCCTCTCCTCAACAGTCCTTCTGAACCTCTGTCTCCAAATTCTGCTCTCTGCAACATTCCTTCTTCACCCAAGTCTCAACTCTGCTCTCTGTAACAGTCCTTCTGCACCTCAGTCTCCAAAGTCTGTTCTCTGCAACAGTCCTTCTGCACCCCAGTCTCCAACCTCTGCTTTCTGAAACATTCCTTCAGCACCCCAGTCTCCAACCTGTGCTCTCTTTAACAGTCCTTCTGCACCGCAGTCTCCCACCTCTTCTCTCTGTAACAATCCTTCTGCAGCTCAGTCTCCACCTCTGCTCAATTCAAGGATTCTTCTGCAACTCAGTCTCCAACTTCTGCTCTCTTCAACGATCCTTATGCACCCGAGTCTCCAACCTCTGCTCTCGGTAAGTGTTTTTCTGCACCTAAGACTCCAACCTTTTCTCTCTGCAAACGTCCATCTGCACCCTTGTCTCCAACCTCTGCTCTCTGCAACGATCCTTATGCACCGCAGTCTCCAACATATGCTCTCTGCAACTGTCTTTCTGCACCCCAGTCTCCAAAGTCTCCTCTCCTTAACACTCATTCTGCACCGCACTCTCCAACCTCTGTTCTCTGTAAGGTCGTTCTGCCCTCCAGTTTCCAAACTCTGCTCTCTGTAACATTCCTTCTCCAACTCAGTCTAAAACCTCTGCTTTCTTCAATGGTCCTGCTGCAACCCAGTCTCCAACATTTGTTCTCTGCAACAGTCTTTCTACTCCCAAGTCTCAAACCTCTTGTCTCTGTAACAATCTTTCTGTACCACAGTCTCCAACCTCTGCTCTCAGTAACGGTCCTTCTGCACCCCAGTCTCAAACCCCTGATTTCTGTATAAGTTTTTCTAAACCATGGTTTCCAAACTCTGCTCTCTGTAACAGTACTTTTGCACCTCTGACTCAAACCTCTTAACTCTGCAACCTTACTTCTGCACAACATTCTCTAACCTCTGCTCTCTGTAAAAGTCCTTCTGGACCCAATTCTCTAACCCCTGCTCTAGGCAACTGTCCTTTTGTACGACAGTCTCCAATCTCTGCTCTCTGTACCGGTCCTTCTGCACCCCAGGCTCAACCTCTGCGTTCTGTATCTGTAATTCTGCACCCCAGTATCAAACCTTTTCTCTCTGTAACATTCTATCTGCACGTCAGTCTCCAAACTCTGCATCTGTGAAAGTTCTTCTGCACCCCAGTCTCCAAACTCTGCTCCCTGCAACAGTTCTTCTGAACCCCAGTCTCCAACATCTGCACTCTGAAACAGTTCTTCTATAAACCATTCTCCAACCTCTGCTCTCTGTAACAGTGCTCGTGTATTGCAGTCTCCGAACTCTGCTCTGCAATGGTCCTTCTTCACCCCAGTCTCCAAACTCTGCTTTCTGTATCAGTCCTTCTGAACCCCAGTCTCCAACCTCTGCTCTCTGTAACAGTCCTTATGCACCTCAGTCTCCAAATTCTGCTCTCTGCAACAGTCCTTCTGCACCCAAGTCTCCAACACCTGCTCTCTGAAACAGTCCTTTTTCACCTGATTCTCCAACCTCTGCTATCTGAACACAGTCCTTCTGCACCCCAGTCTCCAAACTCTGCTCTCTGTAACAATCCTTTTGCACCTCTGTCTCCATCACTGCTCTCTGCAATGTTCCTTCTGCACCTCAGTCTCCAACCTCTACTCTCTGTAACAGTCCTTCTGCACCTCAGTCTCCAACCTCTGCTCTCTGTAACAGTCCTTCTTCACCCCAGTCTCCAACCTCTACTCTGTGTAACAGTCCTTCTGCACCCCAGTGTCCAACCTCTGCTCTCTGCAACGGTCCTTCTGCACGACAGTCTCCAACCTCTGTTCTCGGCAACAGTCCTTCTGCACCTCAGTCTACAAACTCTGCTCTGGGTATGATTTCTTCTACACCTCAGTCTCCAACCTCTGCTTTATGTAAGATCTTTCTGCAACCCAGTCTCCAAACTCTGCTCTCTGTAACAGTCCATCTGCACTCCGGTCTCCTACCTCTGCTCTCTCTAAGAGTCCTTCTGCATCTCAGTCTCCAAAATCTGCTCTCCATAACAATCTTTCTGCACCCAAGTCTCCAACCTGTGCTCTCTGCAACAGTCCATCTACACTCCAGTCTTCAACCTCTGCTCTGTGTAACAATCCTTCTGCAACCCAGTTTCCAATCTCTCCTCTCTGCAACTATCCTTCTGCATCCCAGTCTCCAACATCTGCTCTCTGAAACCATCCTTCTGCACCCAAGTCTCCAACCTCTGCTCTCTGCAATGATCCTCCTGCACAACAGTCTCCAACCTCTACTCTCTGCAATAATTCTACTGCACCCCAGTCGCCAACCTCTGCTCCCTGTAACAATCCTTCTGCACCGCAGTCTCCAAACTCTGCTCTCTGTATCAGTCCTTCTTCACTCCAGTCTCCAAACTCTGCTGCTTTAACATTATTTCTGCATCTCAGTCTTCTACCACTGCTCTCTGCAACAGTTCTTCTGCACACCAGTCTCCAACATCTGCACTCTGAAACAGTTCTTCTCCACTCTTCTCTCCAAACTCTGCTCTCTGTAAAAGTCCTCCTGTATTTCAGTCTCCGAACTCTGCTCTTTGTAATGGTCCTTCTTAACCTCAGTTTCAAAACTCTGCTTTTTGTGTCAGTCCTTCTGCTCCCCAGTCTCCATCCTCTTCTATCTGCAACAGTCCTTCTGCACCGCAGTTTCCAAATTCTACTCTCTGCAAAAGTCCTTCTGCACCCAAGTCTCAAACACCTGCTCCCTGCAACAGTCCTTCTGCACCCCAGTCTCCAAACTCTGGTCACTTTAATAGTCCTTCTGCCCCTCCCATCTCCAAATTCTGCTCTCTGCAACAGTCATTCTGCACCCAAGTCTCCAACCCCTGCTCTCTGCAACAGTCCTTCTACACCCCAGTCTTCAACCTCTGCTCTGTGTAACAGTCGTTCTGCATCCCAGTCTTCAACCTCTGCTCTTTGTAACAGTCCTTCTGCACCATATTCTCCAACCTCTGCTCTCTGTTACACTCTTTGTATACCGCAGTCTCCAACCTCTGTTCACTGTAACGGTTCCTCTGCACCCCAATTTCTAACCTCTGCTTTCTGTAACAATCCTTCTGTACCTCAGTCACCAAACTCTTCTCTCTGTAACCATCCTTCTGCACCTCAGTCTCCAACCTCTGCTCTTTGTAACTGTCGTTATGCACCAAGTCTCCAACCTTTGCTATTTGTAACAGTCCTTCTGCACCCCAGTCTCCAACCACTGCTCTCTGTAACTGTCGTCCTACACCTCAGTCACTTCTGCAGAAACTTCTGCAACCCAGCCTCAAAACTCTGCTCTCTATAAGAGTCCTTCTGCAAAGCAGCCTCAAAACTCTGCTCTCTATAACAGTCCTTCTGCAACCCAGTCTCCAACCTGTGCTCTCTGTAGCAGGCATTTACACCCCTGTCTTCAAACTCTGCTCTCTGAAACAGTTCTTCTGCATGCCAGTCTCCAACCTCTGCTCTCTGTAACGGTACTTGTACACCCCAGTCTCCCACCTCAGCTTTCTGTATCATAATTCTTCACACCAGTTTCCAACGTCTTCTCTGTGTAACAGTCCTTCTGCATCTCAGTCTCCAAACTCTGCTCTCTGCAACAGTCCTTCTGCACCCCAGTCTCCAACCTCTGCTTTCTGCAACATTCCTTCTACACCCTAGTATCCAAACTGTTCTCTCTGTAACAGTCCTTCTGCACCCAAGTCTCCCACATCTGCTCTCTTTAATGATCCTACTTCAGCCCAGTCTCCACCTCTGCTCTCTGCAAGGATTCTTCTGAAACTCCGTCTCCAACTTCTGCTCTCTTCAAAGATCCTTCTGCACCTCACTCTCTAACCTCTACTCTCTGTAACAGTTTTTCGGCACCTCAGTCTCCAACCTCTCCTCTCTGCAACGATACTTCTGCACCCCAGTCTCCAACGTCTTCTCTCCTTAACACTCTTTCTACACCCCAGTCTCTAACCTCTGTTCTCTGTAAGGTCCTTATGCACCCCAGTTTCCACACTCTGCTCACTGTAACATTCCTTCTCGAACCAAGTCTCCAACCTCTGCTTTCTTCAATGGTCCTGCTGCAACCCAGTCCCCACACTCTGTTCGCTGAAACAGTCCTTCTGCTCCCCAATTTCCAATCATTGCTCTATGTAACAGTTCTTCTGTACTGCAGTCTCCAACTTCTGCACTCTGTAATGGTCTTTATGCACCCTAGTCTCCAACCTCTGCTTTCTGTATCAGTCCTTCTGCACCACAGTCTCCTAACTCTGCTCTCTGTTACAGTCCTTCTGCACCTTAGTCTTCAAACTCTGCTTTCTGTAAGATTCCTCGGCAACCAAGTCTCCAAACTCTGCTCTCCGTAACAGTCCTTATGCACACCAGTCTCCAACCTCTGCTCTCTGCAAAAATCCTTCTTCACCCCAGTCTCCAACCTCTGCTCTCTGCAACAGTCTTTCTGCACCCCAGTCTCCAAAATCGGCTCTCTGCAACAGTTCTTCTGCACCTCAGTCTGATATCTCTGTTCTCTGCAACGACCGCCCTGCACCCCAGTCTCCTTCCTCTGCTAACTGTAACAGTCCTTCTGAACCTCAGTCTCCTACCTCTGCTCTCTGTAAGATCCTTCTGCATCAAAGTCTCCAAACTATGCTCTCTGTAACAGTCGTTCTGCACAACAGTCTCCAACCTCTGCTTTCTGTAACAGGACTTCTGCAACCCAGTCTCCAACCTCTGCTCTCTGCAACAGTCTTTCTAAACCCAGTCTCCAAACTCTGCTCTCTGCAACAGTCTTTCTGCACACCACTCTTCAACTTCTGTTCTCTTTAACAATCCTTCTGCACCTCAGTTCTCAATCTCTGACCTCTTCAATGGTCCTTCTGCACCCTAGTCTCTAACATCTGCTGTCTGCAACCATCCTTTTGTACCCTTGTCTCCAACCTATGCTCTCTGCAAAAGTCTTTCTGAACCCCAGTCTCCAACATCTGCTCTCTGCAACAGTCGTTCTGCACCTCAGTCTGAAAACTCTGCTATCTGCAATGATCCTTGTGCACCCCAGTCTCCAAACTCTGCTTTCTGTAACAGTCCTTCTGCACCTCAGTCTACAACTTCTGCTCTCTGCAACAGTTCTTCTGCACTCCAGTCTTTAACATCTACTCTCTAAAACAGTCCTTCTACACCCCTGTCCGAATGCAGAAGAATGAGACCTGAACTATTGCTCACCCTTCAAAAAATCAACTTAAAATGCATTAAAGACCCAGGCACTAGACCAGAAATTATGCAGTTTCTAGGAAAACACAAAGTGAATACTCCAACCTACAGGCAGAGGCAATGACTTTCTCAATAGGATGCCAAAGCTCAGGAGATAACAAAAAAAGTTAGCTAATAGGATGGCATCAAATTGAGAAGGTTCTGCACAGCAAAGGAGACAATTAGAATATGAAGAGAGAAACTACGGAAAGGGAGAAAACCTTTATGAGGGACTCTTCTAAAAGAGGATGAATATTCAGAATATTAATAAAGAACTCAAAAAACTTAATATCAAACCCACAATTATTAAATAACCCAATTATCAAATAACCCAATTACCAAATGGGAAACTAAATGAACTAAACAGACACGTCTTAGAAGAAAATATGTGAGTGGCCAACAAATATATGAAAATACTTGCAAGTCATGACTACCCTGAGATTTCTTCTCACTTCAGTGACAAAGGCAACCACGAAGAATACAAATAGACATGAGTGTGACAAGGAGAGCATTAGAGAAAGGAGCACCCTCACCCTGTTGGTTGGCATGTAAATCAGCACAACCACCACGGAAATCAGGATGGAGGCTCCTTAGGAGTAGCCATGGACAACCATGCGACCCAGCTGTACCTCTGCTTTGTATTTATCACAGCAGATCGAAGTCATCATACTATAATGACACATACATGCCAATGAACCAGCCGAGGTGACATCAGTGGACGAATGGATAAAGAACATCTGGTATATGCACACTGGAATTTCATTCAGCCATAAAGAAGAACGAAATTATGTCATGCTGGAAGATGGATGGATCTTCAGAACATTAAGGGAAATAAGCAACTCAGAAAGTTAAGGGCCGAATGTTTTTCCTCTGTTAAAGCTAGAGGGGGAAAAGGAAGAAAAGTTGGGAAGGGAGTCTCATCATGAAAGTTGAAGGAAGATCAGTAGAGTCAAGGCACCAGGGGAGGAGGTGAGGAAAAGGGAAATATTGGAATAATATTGGCCAAAGTTCACGGTTATTTTGTGTGCATGTTCAAATATGTCTCAGTAAATTCCACCATTATGGACCACTACAATGCACCAATGAAGTGTGAAATGAAGAGTTTCACATTACATGGGACAGGCACTATTCTAGGAGGGTGCCCATTTTTTCCCATCTATAAATACCACGATCATTTACCACTGTCAAAAATCTCTACAGATTCGAATGTTCTGATCACTGCTCCACAACATGGCCTCTTCTACTTCAGGGTCCCCTTATTCTAACTGAAATCAGGGAGCCCGTTTCAACGATGCCATCTGTTAATGTCTTCCCAGGCTGCCAAGAACAGCGGCTGCGGGTTTCACAAGGATGTGGTGCTGCCTTCTGAACGCATGTCCACGAGGCCTTGGCGAAGGCTGGTGCTCCAGGCCCTCCTCCAGATCCAGCTGTGAGGCCAGGGAAGGGGTCACATAACACGCTATCCAACACCTTATTTATTTCTGATCACCATCCTCTCCATTATTTCAGGATCATATTGATCATTGAACTTAAGCAAACACTGAGTCCAGATTTCAGTCCATCAACCAAAGAGAGTCTAATAGCCACTCCCCGTGGCTCAGAAAAATCTTTGGCCCTAACATTTCTGGTGATTACGTCCCTGTGACTGTATTCAAGATGATCCAGCCATATGTCCTGACTTCTTTGGTCTAGAAGACTCAAACAAATTCTCTTATATATTCTTAAGGCTCCTATTAACAAAATACAGTAAAATATTTACCTTTTATTTTAGTGTGACCCTTATACTCTCCTGGGCTATATTTTATACTCTTACATGAGGCATTCTAGGATCAGACCCCAATTAAGAGTCTGGTGACAATGTGGGATGATGGATGAGCATCTTAAAGACAATTGGGCTGGGGATGTGGCTCAAGCAGTAGTGCGCTTGCCTGGCACGCGTACGGCCCGGATTCGATCCTCAGCACCACATACCAACAAAGATTTTGTGTCCGCTGAGAACTAGAAAATGAATATTAAAAATTCTCTCTCTCTCTCTCTCTCTCTCTCTCTCTCTCTCTCTCTCTCTCTCTCCCCTCTCCTCTCCTGTCCTCTCCTCACTCACTCTCTCATAAACAACTGCCCTGGTAGAGTCAGCATAGGGTCTTCAATTTAGGGAAAGCTAGTCTTATCGGGGGAGGAGAAGCTGCTTCTGACAGCAAAAAGGGTTAATGGAGATTTCAAGGTTCAAGGCTCTGAGATTTGTCTAATTCCACTGGTATTTTGCCATTCTAATTAACAGGGTCTCAATCATTCCCCCATTAATGTCCTAATTGACATAAGAGAGACCTGGAGAAATTGTGGATATATATTTTTCTTTGTACTTCTACAATTTGGAGAATTGGATGTTTTATTCTGATATTAACCTTTATCACTTTCCAGAGAGAAAATATTTTTCATAATCTGAACCTGACTTGAAGGAGAAATATAATGCTTGAACCTATCATTTTCTTTCTGTAAGTCTCCCACTCCAGTCAGTAACAGCAGTCTGTAGTCATGTTGTAATGTTCATTCCCTCCCTGAAGGTCGATGGTGTTATTTCAAAGCTCAGTTTTCCATAGACATTTGATTTCAGGCCATGATAACTTAAAGTCTCTGTTGGGTCATTGCACACCAGAAATTATCAGGTCTCCTTTCCCATGGGCTGTGACATCATCAACATATTCAATTCCCTCAGGTCAGACATCCAACCTACATCCTCAGATCTGTTATCTAGAACCATCTCTGATGTAAACCACTATTGTGGTCAGTGCCACCATGGTCAGGTAAAGATGAAAAACGACTCTTGATGTCTTAGGGTAGAGGAAGTTGACACAGAAAAAAGTTATAAAATGGTTGGGAGATCTGGAAGAAAAAAGAAAAATAGGGCAGGTGACACCACCCCATATATGGAAACCCTAACATCCCTGAAAAGAGACGCTCATTGCACGCTACTGTGACCCACATTCAGGAACAGCTGTCTAGGAGCCTGCACACACAGCTCCTGGCACCAAGGAGATTAGTTCCTGCCTCTACAGGGCTGGTTTTCTACTGCTGCTATGGGATCCAAGAAAACCCGCTTTCTTTTTTTTTTTTTTTTTCTTACTCTCTGCCTAGTGTTTGGCTGATCTTGACAAAACCTCCTAAAATGGAGACCTGCAAGCAGGGGAGTGTGGGAAACGAAGTTCATGTACTTTCTGTCCCTCTGGTGTGGGGAGAACACAGAAGGACAGAGATGGTGCTAAACACCCACACAAGGTGTCCAACACACTTGAACCTGAAAGTGGGAAAAGGGTGTTTGTGAAAAGAGAGGAGAGAAAGGAGTCTCAGAGATTTTAAAAGCGGGAGTTGGAGATGAAGCTCCAGATACAGACTCTCTAACTGGTTGCCTACAAGTCCCTGGGACGCACATTTTTCAGATGACTTTATACTCCAATTTGAAGATTGGTCTAGACTTTGATGATGCAAATGGATGCACACCCTCCAGCCAGCTTCCTCAGGGCCCTCTGGACCTCGTTACTTCTCAGGCTGTGAATGACGAGGCTCAACAGAAGGCTCACCAAACAGAAGAGCACAAAGTCCAGGGTGTCCATGTCCAGCCTTCTCTGGATCTGTCATAGTGGAAGTTGCCTGTTCCATAGGAGACCACCACGACAATGAGGGGGGACGCACAGATGCCGAAGGCCATCCTCCTGCCCTGGAAAGAGGGAATCCCCAGGATGGACGCCAAGATGAGTGCATAGGAGCCTGCAGTGAAGAGGCAGAGGCTCAGGCCCATGGTGGCACTGACCACGTGGAGCACAGACTCGTTGACAGAGGTGTCTGAGCAGGAGAACTTCAAGAGCAATGGGGTGTCACAGAGAAAGTGGATGAACTGGTGGGGCCCACACAGAGTGAGTGTGATGGCCAGCACCGTGTGTGTGACCAAATTCACCAGCCCACACAGCCAGGACCCAGTTACCTGGCCAACACAGACCTTCACATTCATGATGACTAGGTACTGAGGAGGACGGCAGGTGGCCACATAGCAGTCATACTGGCCACACAGCCAGTAAGAAGCCTTCTGTACCAGCACTTGTCACCAAGAAGAAGATCTGGGAAAGGATGCCCTCATAAAAAATGGCCTTCTTCTCCCAGAAGAAGTTCACCAGCAGTACTGGGAGGGTGGTGGATATTTAGCAGACGTCCAAGTAGCTCAAACTGCTGAGAAAAAAGTACATTGGATTGTGGAGAGCAGGACTGACCCTGGTGGTCACTATTATAAGCATGTTCCCCAGGAGAGTGGTCAGGTAATGACCAGAAAGAGCAGAAAGAACCAGCCCTGTAGGTTGGAGTGGTTGGAAAATCCCAAGAAGATGAATTCAGTGACAAATGATTGATTGCTCATTTCCAATGGTATCATAGCTACAAAACAGAGAAAAAGAAACCATGATGAGAATGGACTGAGAGCACCCCAAACAGGCTTGTTAATCTGCAGCAACATGGCAAATAATATTGTATACAGAGATGACTGGACTCTGGAAAGAGACTTATAGGAGTTACTTTAGAGAGAGCATAACTTGTCACAGACTTTTGCATGGGTACTCTTTTGTAAGAATAAATGAAGACTTGGTCAAAATGCACAACCAGCTATTAACCCCTGTGTCTCATTGAATCTGCAGTATCTCCCTCCTAACACTGTGCTTCACGGTGATGAATTCTTTTTTTGTATGTCTGTTATTTCAAGTAATAATTTTTCATTGTGGAAAAATGAAGAAAATGCAGAAAGTTATTCAGAAGAATAGAACAGGTCACAAAATCAAAGCTCTCTTTCCATTCATCTCATTCTACCTCTATCTATCTTTAAAATATCCAAAGCAAAATTTCCCAATATTGTTGTACTCTATTTAGTTGTTTGCCTTGTAATCTTAATTTTCTAACATGAAATTAAGTTAATATCTTCCTTTTTATTGAACCTAGAAACCTTCCATTCCATTTACTATCATAAATATTGGAATAGAAGCTTTCATACATATGTATCTGTGATCATCTCTGATTATTTCTTAAAAGTAAAATTATAAGTCACCTGCTTTTAAATACATTGATCTATTTTTTTCAGTAGAAACTTTTATTTTTTTAAGTTTTATAAGATACAACAAATTTTGACAAATGATATATACTTAGGTATTTTTCTTCCTTTGTATTATAAGATTTACCTCACCAAACATTACATTTCCTGAAAAAAAAATGATTGATACAATTACTGATTTTCTATCATGTTACCAATTCTAATCCGTGATTTATTGTTTTGAACTAAAATTTCTGTTTCTTTTTCAATCTTAAATGAAAAATATTATAGTAAAACAGTAGGTTCTTGATCCAGATAGATGTGGATTGAAATGCATCTGTTGTTTACTAGATGTTGTTTGTAAAAAAGTCAGCTCATCTCTATTCCTCAGTTTTTTCCTTGTTTAGGATATTAATGATGTATATTTCACAAGTGCTTAAAAAAGTTTTGAGATAATATAAGCTATGTGTCTGGCACATTACATTTACTCACGGCCTTTTATAAAGTTAGAAAATGTCTATGCATTTTTTACTAGTACTTTTTTTTTTGGTGTATGTGTGCTGGGTTTTTAATTCAGAGCCTTATGAATACTAACCATGCACTCTACCACTGGACTTTGCCCCTGGTTTTATTTAGTTATAGTTTTTATCATAAATAGATATTGAATTTTCTTATTTTCTCTGCATCTATTGAAATGATATATATTTTTTCTTATTTAGTCTGTTACTATGGAAATTCGGTTGATTGAATTTTTGAATCTTGAACCAGTCTTGCATTCTGGGATTGATCTCAATTGACTGTAAAGTTATCCTTATTCTATATGGCTGAGTTCAATTTGTTAATATTGTTCCCTGCTTGCTTTTGTGTATTCTATTTTCGCTGTTCTCCAGAGATGATCTATTTCTTGAAGAATTCTCAGCTGTATTCTACTGTTATTTTCAGTCAATGCATGTTAGTGGACTAGTGGGAAACAGAGAAGGGATTTCTGATGTTTCCAGGAAGCCCTGCCTTAGGTACTGTAAACTCAGTCACAGGGATATAACCTTCACAGTGACCCACTTTCTAGCAATATGGCTGAGCCTAGTTCTTATTCCTACCAACGTTAGACATTTTGGCCTGTTCCTTTCCATAGCTGCAAAGGTTTTCCGTTGAGTGTCTTAATGTAACAGTTTCTGTTACTCTTGCCCCTGAAGATTACAGATTTTGTTCTATGCAAAAAATCAGGAAATGGGTCTGAGAGGAGTTTTGGCTGCTGTTGCTGCTCTTTGTCCTTCCACCTATCCAGGAAATGATATCGTTAAAGACACTTTCTCAGAATACTTCCCTATCTTCCTGGGAGCATTTGGTGGAATCCATGGAAAAAAAGAAAAAATACAAACATCTTATTCTATATCCCTCTGGGTCTTTATGCTCTTAAACCAGTCTATACTTAGTCTTTAGCAATCCATTAACTATTTTTTATTTGAGTTTTTTTTTATTAATAAACTTCTATGTATCTAGTGGGTTCTCCTATAGTTAAAAAAATGCATGGATTATTTTGGTTGCTTATCTCTCCCAAGACTTTGGTTAGAGGTTTGCCTTATAATCTTCATCCCTAATAAAGTCAAGGGAAGTCATTAATTTGCATTTTCTTATGCTCTTTTTGGTTATTATAATGATGAAAACAACATGCTTTATAACTATTTCGATAGATACTCAAGGTGAAATTTGAAGTCTATACACTTACTTTTCAAAAATATTAGTAATTTCTAATTTAGTTAAATATGTAGTTATTCTATTCAAAACAATCCCATTCCTAGCATATTTCCAAGGAAATTAATGCACAGTTCACAAAAAATTCTTGTGTAAAAATTCATAATAACTCAAACAAATATTATGCCTTCAGCAGAAGGACAGAAGAAAAATCACGGTTTATCATGCAGTGGAATAATTCAGTTACATTAGAAACACAAATACTGGAACATTAATAACATTGACAAATCTAAAAAAAATTTCTGGGTGAAAGAAGCCAGATACAAAATATATACTGTATGTTTCCTTTAAATAAAGTTCAAAAATTAGCAAAACAGCTATAATGGTCAAGTAATAATGGTGGTCTTTTTTTTTTTTTTTGGAGCTCAGGGGTGATATCAGTTGAAGCATGAAGGAATTTTCTAAAGTGATGGAAATGTTTTATATCCTTATTTTTGGTAGTTCATATATATGCAAAATATTATAAACCTGAACATTTTAGATCTGTGCATTCTTTGAGTACAAATTATAGTTCAATTTTTAAAAATAGCCTTACTTTAAAAATAAGAAATTAATGGGGAAGAGTGGTACCTGCCTGTAATCCCAGGTACTTGGGAGACTAAGGCAGGAGGATCATAAATTTGAAAATCTGCAAGGCCCCCCGCCCCTAATAATTGAAAGGGCTGGGGATATACCTTCATGGTAGAGTGCCACTGGGTTCAATCCCCAGTACTGCATTAAGTAAGTAAGTAAGTAAGTAAGTAAGTAAGTAAGTAAATTGATAAATAGAAGTGAAAGCATTTTTTCAAGATGATTTTTAACTCAGGATTGGTTGGAACCACATCTAAATATTTTTTTAGGTCTCTAAGAGGTTAAGTATTTTCTCCCATTTTTTTGCATTTCTCTACTTCTTTTTTTTACCACAGTGATAGTCCAGGACATATCACATTTTACAAGTGACATCAGTCATTTCCTGATCACGATCTGTTTGAAGCAGTGAATGTGATTAGTGGGTGCATTAGGTCTGTATCACAGATACAAAGCCTTGCTCACCATGATGGATGGGCGTGTGCATGTGTGTGTTTGTGTGTGTGTGTGTATGTGTGTTATTGGTTGTGGGATTGATCTTGACTGAGAACACTCTCTTATAGTTAGTGGGATGGCAAGTTGGCATCTCAGGCAACATTGATGGCAGAAATCTCAAAGAATATAGCAGGAATCTGCCATCTAAGGCTCAGCAAGCTCAGAACACATGGTTATCCTAATTGCTATAAATGGAAAGACCCTCACTATTGAGCTTCTCTGAGAGCTGCATCACACTGGGGCGGGAGGAGGGAGCCCATTTTCATAGAGATGTACCCTGTTTCTATGGAGACTCCAGCTAGGCTTCAAGGGGCTGGTGGGATAGGACCAGTGGATGCTGCCAAGCCCTGGGTCATTCTGAGGAGCCTGCTACTTCAGGGGAGGTGGCAGGGTATCAGCCTATGGGGTTGGGACTATGCTCGGTGAAGATGTGTCAGGCCTGATTTCTAAGCAAGGTACTTGGCAATAGAAACCTCGGAAAACGTCCCACCCCCCACCATGCCATGGGCCACCAGAGAGCCCAGGTGTGTCTCTGGAAGCCAGGCTTGGGTATGAGCATGGACATCAATAATTTCAGAGTATCAACAACAGGGGACCATAAATGTCTTTCAGGTGAGTGCAGACTGAAAACAGGGACATCTGGAGAAAGTTAGACTGGGTTTTAGAAAATCATCAGATCTCTAAGTCTAGAACACGCAGATAGACCCACTCATGCAATTGTGCATGTGAGTCCAAGGAGCAGGGATCGATAACTGTGAAACCTGGTTTCCCAGGTTTTAGAAACACCTGTTTAATTCAAAAGAGTAATCTGAGTGCTAAAACAAGATCAAAATGAAGTGGTCTGTATCTGAAGACGTGCTGTGTTGAAGGTGTGAGGAAATCTCTGAAGCCCTCATGGAGAAGGATATGGAGAACTTTAAAGTCCTAGTTGAAGACTACACGGTAAAGACAATAAATCAGTTTGGGCAGGCTGGCCAGCTGGTGGTGCCACTCAGGAAAACAGGAATATGTGAGGAATAGCACATGTAGAGGAGGCTTTGGTGGATTTGATTTGAGTAATGTTGAATGTGAGTTATCTGTGGGATAATCACGTGGAAATGCCCTTCTCAGACAGCCTAGAACTGCAGGTGTGGATTTGGGAGTCATTGTCTTGAAGGCAATTGTTACAGCAAAGGGTGAATATGAAATCCCCCAGGAGAATAGAGAAAGTAGAGAAGGAAATAGAGAAAGTAGGGATTCTTGTGATACTTGGTGTTCACGAAAATTGTAGTAAAAGTTTATCCAGAAATGACTAAAAACACCACACTATCTAGTTCAGTTGTAGGTATTGCTTTCTCTAAATAATTTCCCTAAAAAAGAGGTTACCTTATTAGCATTGATTTACAATAAATCAACTTTGAAATGAAGCTGGAAGCTACATGTACTTGACATTTCTTACGTTCTCTGTTTTCTCTATCAACTACCTGGATGAACTTCAAGTCATTTAGAAATCAGTGACATGTACTTTCTTTTAACTCCCCGTATCAAAAAGATCAATATGACAATCTCTTTTCTAGGTAGATATCTAGATGTTTTCAGAAAAAGAAATAAAATTCCACATAGAAGGCAGTTCCAGCAGATTTTACTATGGGAAATTGGTACATGATATGTGGATGTGTAAAAGGGAAAAGTAAACGTAAATGTTCAGGGATTTAATAATACAATCTCTGAAGTTGTGCATACTGCTATTGTTAAGGTCTTAAATATAAAGGTCAGTTCAGAAGGGACAATTTTATGGGGCATTAAATAAATCTTCCAATGTATGTTTATATAATTTTATCTACATATACGTTTTTCCTTGGTTTTACTGGCTAATTTCTTATAGGTCACGGGTGTGGGGTAGGGTGAAGGATGATACCCAAACAATTTTCCTTATCCTCTATCCTCTTTATTAATGTAGGACATTAGATAGAATCATCATCATGGTCACCATTAGAATCCATTATTAACAATCATAACTCATGAATGACACTTTGTGACACAATATGTACTTGCTCCTTAAAATTTATATAATGCAGCATAGGAATTAGATCAACTTAATAGTAAACCCTCTGCTCTGCAATAATAATAACCATAATCATCATAATCATCTAGGGCATATTTCATAGAAAAATAATTTGAGTTTGAGTCTTCTCAGATTGCTTCAATACACATAAATGCCTGACTTTAAAAACCTTGTTTAATGTAGTTTAAAAGTGGCATGTTTTCTGTAAAAATTAGATTGAATTTCGGATAATCCATTGTATCAAAACTCAGTGAAGTTCTTTGAATAGATGAATTCTTACATACCTGAATCCAATCAGGATTTTTCAAATTGAGAAACGAATACAGACACACATTAGATAAAAATACCTAACACTTATTAAATGCCTATAAGACTTTTACGTGCATTAACTTATTTGGTTTACAAAAAAAACCTGTAAGATAACCTATTATCCCCATTTTACAGAAAAAAGAATTGAAATTAATGCACAATATATTAATGCAAGTAGGGAAACATCAATGAATCCCTTTAATTTGCATAATGTACATTAATTTGTACATTTAATATGTATTAACAATTATGATTTAAGAAACAAAAAAGAAATTGACTCAGAAAATTTATCATGTAATAACTATTATTTGTAGTGATACTTTGTTACCTGATGATAATACCATATATTAGTAAACTGTCTTATTATCTTCAATGCCGAGATATTCTTGTCTTTGTTTCTGATAATTCGTTGCAAATGATTAATAGGCCAACACAGCTTTCATTAAAATTCCAAATCTCAGGACCTTAAGAAGCTTAAAGTATTTAAATTTCAATAGAAAGTCAGTGCTTCAGTTAAGCACAACTAATTTTAAAATCTAAATATAAACAAAATAAAATAAATAAGTCTAGAGTCTTAAAAGAAAAACTTTTTTTTTTGCTTTGGCTATAAATGAAATGTTTTGCTGACTAACCTTAGGGATTCATTTCTTAAAACAACAAAAAAAAATTGGCATGACCAAAATGAGGAAGAATAGTGTGATCATGAAAACCCTTATGCACATCAGGGAAACAATGATTCCTATTTGATCTCAATAGCACAAGCAATGATTAAAATTTTTAAGTCCAATTTTCATGTTGCCCAGTAAATTGCTTAAAACACACACACACACACACACACACACACACACACACACACACACACACACAGTACAAGGTCAATTTTTTCAGAAAAATATCTGAATGATTTCAGGTGCTTGTGGCAATGTGAATTTATTACTGTGAAATCTATGAGCTATCTGGCCTGGCCCAGAGTTGTCCTCATATCCTTTTATGTGGTGTGGGTGCTTGGAGCCGAGGGAAAGATCAGAGGTCATTGTGCAGAACAGTTGGCCTCAGTCAGTGAGTTCCAAGTGGTCCCAGTGATGCTGGTCCAAGGACACACTTTGGGGGAGGCTGGGCTCTTTCACCTAACATGCAGGGATGCCCTTACCCCTAACTGGTAGGTTTAAAATCTTAACAAATTCACCAGGAAAAAGCCTCCCTCCTGTCTTGGAGATTCAGCACTCAATTCAGCATTTAACATCTCTTTCAGTTCTGTTTTTTTGGGGCCGGGGTGTAGGGGGGCAGTTACTGGAGATTGAACTCAGGGGCTTGACCACTGAGCCACATCCCCAGCCCTATTTTATATTTTATTTAGAGACAGGGTCTCACTGAGTTTCTTTGTGCCTTGTTTTTGCTGAGGCTGTCTTTGAACTCACTATTCTCCTGCCTCAGCCTCCTGAGCTGCTGGGTTACAGGCGTGCACCACTGTGCCAGCTCTTTCAGTACTTTTTATTTCACCTGTGCTTCTTCTAGGATAAAAGTGAAAGGGAAGACAAATTATTACCTCTTACGATATGTCAGAGCCTTCTAGTTATAAAATTTTCAAAATAAAAAATTCTCTTTTCCATTTAGGATTTTAATATTTCTTTTCTTGGAAGTGGTTAGTTTCAATTCAAACCAATTTTGTTCCTATACAGGGTCTAATATAGTCCTAAGCCAGATCTACTAAGAAACCCAAAGATGATAAGATCTGATCCCTGTCCTGCTGTGCCCCTCCTCTGACTCAGGAAATGGCAAGGCCCTACTGAGGTGGATGGCGCAAGACTTCCAGAGTGCAGTATGTTTCTGGGAATAGGCTGATTTGTTTTTGTATTCCTTTAATAAGTATAGTTTTGATTTCTCATATGACCATTAAGTATAAAGGAAAAATCATGACTTTCCCAATTAATGCAACTACTTCTAACGCATAGATCTGTTTGCTCTAAATGCAATGATTCAGCTGTGGAGTGTAAATTGTTAATGTCTAAAGAAAAACTCCCTGTATTCCTGTCAAGGAAGTTTTTGAGAAATTAAATTAAAATGTAGAGAAGGAAAATTAATGTTAAGAAGATAGATTAGTGCTTAGTACTGGGCAACTTGTTCTTGTTCCTGTGCACAATGGTTTGTGCTCTTACTTTTGTTTGATTACAAATAATAACAAATCAACTACTTGCCGTAACCATTTCACCGGTTCCAGTCAGTAAGTCAAGAAAGAGTAGTCAAGGTATAGGCCAATAGTTTGGGACATTTGTAACAATTATTAAAAGTTAACTTAGCAGAAACAGCTCAAAGCAAAACTCGAACTGAAAGTACAAATGCTTGCTTATGCATAAGCCAAGATACATTCTTCTATTCTAATTGTAGCTACGTAATATTTTGTTTTGTTTGAATAATGATTCCTGTTTTGTAACCACAAAGTACTGTAAGCCTGCCAAAATGAAAAGTATATATGATCAATTTCACAAGTAAAGATTGGGATCAACACCTTTACTTTGGTGTCTGTGTTGTTTCTCCACCCCCTCTTTCGCCGACTCCTCATCATCTGTTCCATCTCCTGAGACCCCCTGTTGAAGCTGGTCTTTTACACTGTCCTTCAACCAACTTACAATCTAATGGGAAGATGAACTCAATATGTGCAGAAAACTTGGTAACAATTCTATGTAATCTACAAATTATCATTATTTTCCCTTAGTGTTTTCTTGGGAAGCTCTGGGAATAAAGCACTTAATACTTGTCAAAGCCCCTCATTCCATCTTGAATATGCGCTCCTCCAGGTTCTAGTTGGGCCTTTCAATTGTGTTCTAAACACTAGGGCAACACCTTGTGTAAATGTGCACTCAGTAAAGGTTTGAAGAATGAAGAAGGTCTGTCAAGTACATTCATGGAGCAGAGTTTTTAAAAGATTCTTTAAAGACGGTACTGTGTGGGACCTAAAGGATCTAAAAGAGACTTGACAGAGGCGAGAGGACATTTCTGTTCAGTGGTTCTGGTGTAGATATCTTGCTGAGAAAAATAAAGCCTCTGTGGGCATAAGTGAGGCAGCATAGCCCAGCGGCTTCTGAGGAACTCAGTGTCTCCTGTCTCCTAACCATATCCCTTATGGAGACCATCGGCTCAGTTCCCACAGAACAAGCAGCTCTGCATCTTTCTTTCCCAATCAGTCATCTCAAAGTCAGGTGACCGAGAATTAAGTCACTTATGAGTGACCCCAAAATATAATATATCTAAAGGAGGAGGGTTGTGTATGAAGTAGATTACTCACAAGCTTCAGGGATTTATTGCAGTTAATAAATTGCTTGCAACTCCCCTCCCCAAGCATCCATGTGTTGTAAGATAAAGATGAAAACCCCTAGTTAGTGAATGAATACGTTTCTAAACATAACTTCTTTTACAATAATGATTTTTATTTAAACAGATATTTTTGTATATCTATTGTATCATAATGGGAATGTGTCCCTATACTTTCTCCCTAAAAATTATTCATTTTTGTCCTGATCATCAAAACAGATGATTAACACTTAGCATTATCTATTGTTTACTATAACTAATTTTCCACACACATCATCTCACTTAAGGAATTTAGGCATCCCAGGGTTTCTGGTTATGTTTTGGGTTTTCTTCCAGTACTGGAGGCATCATGCTAATTCCCTCAGGTTTTGTAATAACCTCTGAAGTTATTTCTACTCTGGCAATACAAGTAGTATTGTGGAAACTTAGACACACATAGAAAAGGTGCTACGATAGGTCATTACATAAATGCCATCAAAATGGTAATGAAAATATGTAGAATATTCTGTAATATGTTTTTAAGGTTTAGGTATATCCTTATTCTGGAATAGTGTTTTTGAAAAATGTGATGGTAAATAAACTACTTACCAGCAACTCTCACAGAGAGGCGTAGATTTCTGGTTTTGGTGTGGCCCTTGCTGCTCTCCATACTAGCACCTGGGCTGCAAAGAAACCTCTTGGTAAAACTGGCTGTTGGTCTCCATTCACAACAAAACAGACCTGTTATTCTGAATGTTGCCTGTCGCATATCTGTGGCCTCATTAAAGAGTCAAAATTTTCTGATCTCTCACAATTCATTTTCCTGTGATGGATATTTATAGAGGTCTGGGGCTGACCTGTTGAAAATATGCATCGAGCCTTTCCTCTGCAGCTGCTCTGGGACTCCTCAGTGTGCAAACACAACTCAAGGGCAATGGCTTGAGTTCAACTGCAACAATGGAGAGCAGTTAATTCTCTGTTGAATTCATTTATGTCTTGGAAATCACCTGTTCCCACCATGAAGCGAGAAGATCAACTTCCTCTCTCTTCTGTGATGTGGATGAGCGAAGTCCAGAGTGAGATTTCTGCTAAGAAGTTGTGGGTGGCTGAAACCTCAAGACAGCCTTTCCTTCCCGCTGAAGAGAGAAGGGCTTAGGGTGGGTATACACTTATTGGGATGGATTTCGCAAGGCATATGAAGTTTTTCCTTCATATTACATACTTTGCCAGATGGACAGATATCAGAAGCCACAATATTAAAAGCATCCCCACTATCTTCAGCTTATCCACTCCTGCTAAGGGTTGATCCCTTACCAAACCCTGTATGACTTCGTGCCCCTTAATTTTATGATCCTGCTGATGCTCATTACCTGGTGAAAAAATTGTTTGCTATGGATATGAAAAGTAGGAGAAAAAAAAAGAGTCATCAAACAGCTATTTCAAGCCCAGATAGAGAAAAGATAACAAGCTTGAAAGTCTTGTAGTATTTTACTGCACAAAAATAAAAATAAAAATATTAGATAAAGAGGTAAGTCTCTAAAACTTAAAATTTCCCATAATACAATGGGGTTTTCCTCATGCTTAGGAGAGACACATTAACAGTACTCCTAAAAGATCTTAGAATGATTAGCCATCAGGGAAAGGCAAAGCTAAAGCATATTTGATGAAGCACTTCACACATTCCAGGGTCGTCACAATAAAAGAAATGATAATGATGTGTTGATAAGGGAGTGAGGAAATCAGAAGCTTTATTTACCACTCTTAATAATAAGGTAAGCTGGTTCTACTGGTCTGAAAATGATCTGGAACTTCTTCAGAAAGTGAAATATGGAGTTAACGATCCACCTCTTCCACTCCTACTTACAAACTCAAGATAAATAAAAAAGATGTCCACCAATGATTTGTACATGAATGTTCATATAATGTTCATATTATATATAATGTTCATATTATATATACGAATCTTATTCATATTAGTCAAAAAGTGAAAATGACCAGGCAGGTCTGTAATCTAGCTACTCAAGAAGCTGAGGCAGGAGGATCACAAATTCAGGGACAACCTGGGCAAATTTACAAGACATTGTCTCAAAACAAAATTTTTAAAATGGTTGGGCTTTGGCTTAGTGGTAGAACATTGTTTAGTGTGCAGGAGGCTCCAGGTTCAATCTGCAGTACAACACCCACACAGACACAAAGTAAAAATTACTATGCAGTGGGAAATGAAGAAAAAAATGTGCCATTTTCATAAGATGGAAATCAGTCACAATAAGGAGGAATAAACTAAAATACTTATACAAGCTACAATATAACTGAAAATTGCAAACATCCTAAGTGAAAGGAGTCAGATCCAAAAGGCGTATATGGTATTACTTCATTAAAAATATCCACAGAAACTCGAGTGTATACATGGGTCTTTCCACATGTGAAGGAGAAACACAGAAATGGTGTTTATTTAAAACTTAGAATCAAGATCCATTAGGAAAATGCAAGTCAAAGTCACATTGCACATAGCACTTCACATTCACTAGTGTTGGCTAGAGCTGCAATATTGGGGGAAAGGAGATCAACTGCTTTGGGTATAGAGTTTTTTTGGAGAGAAAAGTAATAAAAATATTCTGAAATATCTGTGGATTAGAGAATCCAGGTGAGGTCACAATGTGTCACATATTTAGCACAGTTTGCTTCCCCTGATTGGAGGGCCACCACAGTGGTCATAAGAGACTGTGTATGGATAGAGCGCTCTAGTAATTGCTGCTGAAGAGTTCACATATTTTTACAACTAAGAAATTTCCTAGAATGAAACAATCATCTAGTTCTAATCTCACTATACAGTCTGTCTCCCAGCCAGCTTCCTCAGGGCACTCTGGACCTCGTTGCTTCTCAGGCTGTGAATGATGAGCTTCAACATGGGGTTCACCACACAGAAGAGAACAGACACCAGGGTGTCCATGTCCAGCCTTCTCTGGGCCTGTAATAGTGGAAGTTGGCTGTTCCATAGAAGACAACCACGACAGTGAGGGAGAACGCACAGGTGGAGAAGGCCTTCCTACTGCCCTGGGCAGAGGGAATTTTCAGGATGGCCACCATGATGAGTGCGTAGGAGCCTGCAGTGAAGAGGCAGGGGCTCAGGCCCATGGTGGCACTGACAACATGGAGCACAGACTCTATGACAGAGGTGTCTGAGCAGGAGAGCTTCAGGAGCAATGGGGTGTCACAGAGAAAGTGGCTGATCTGGTGGGGCACACACAGAGTTAGTGTGATGTCCAGCACCGTGTGTGTGACCATATTCACCAGCCCACACAGCCAGGATCCAGTCACCACGCCAACACAGACCTTCACACTCATGATGACTGGGTACTGAGGAGGATGGCAGGTGGCCACACAGCAGTCATACTGGCCACACAGCCAGTAAGAAGCCTTCTGTGACAGCACTTGTCACCAAGAAGAAGATCTCGGAAAGGCAGCCCTCATAAGAAATGGACTTCTTCTCCCAGAAGAAGTTCACCAGCAGTACTGGGAGGGTGGTGGATGTGTAGCAGATGTCCAAAAAGCTCAAATTGCTGAGGAAAAAGTACATTAAAGTGTGGAGAGCAGGACTGACCTTGTTGGTCACTATTATGAGCATGTTCCCCAGGAGAGTGGTCAGGTCAATGACCAGAAAGAGCAGGAAGAACCAGCCCTGTAGGTTGAAGTGGTTGGAAAATTCAAGAAGATGAATTCAGTGACAAATGATTGATTGCTCATTTCCAATGTTGTCATAGCTACAAAACAGAGAAAAAAAGACCATGATGAGAATGGCATGAGAGCACCCCAAACAGGCTTGTTAATCTGCAGCAACATGGCTAATAATATCAAATAAAAAGCAGCCTGGAGACTGATAACGTGTGGGACTGGTCTCAGGAAATCAGACCCATGGAGCCGCACACATTTGCAGGGGTGATGGTGGGTGGGAGTAACCAGAGAATTGCTAGAAGCCAACAGAAAGGCATTCGACCTCATCATGGTGTGAAGTCATTTTTCACTGTCTCAGTAATCTCTGTCTCCTGTTGACATTTTATGTAAACATAGAATTTTTGGAGAAGTTTATTTTCATTGCGAATGTTAAAAAAAAAATTTACAAAGCAGAGTCATCATCTGCAGAAGCACTCGGTGTTGCCTTCAGTGTTTTCCAATGTAGAGTTTTTCTCATTTTACATCAATCTTGATCTCTGTGTTCGGAAAGGCAGACGTTAACTATTCCTGTACAATGCTGAAATTATCAGGGCCAGAGCAAAATAGAGGAAAGAAGTTGATGAAGTGGGGTTGGACTGGCTATCTTAAGTATACAGGGAAGATCAGTGGAGTAGAAAGAGAATTAGAGGGCGGAGAGGTTTGAGTAGGGAGGAAATGTGAAAGGTCTTACGCAGATCTTGTTATGTGCACATGGAAGTCTACCACAGGGGACTGCACCTGTATGTATATGTAGAGAGTACCAGTCAGAAATTAACAGATAAATGACCCAAAGAAAGATCAGTAGAGAAAGGAGAATGGGGCCTGGAAACGGAAGAAGATGGGGGGTGGGGACTAAATGGAGTAAATCAGATTCCATGCACTTAGGATCTTTTCCAAATCAACCCAACTTCTATGTATAACTATTATGCTCTAATAAAAAATTTAAGAAGATGACATGATCCTATCAGCAAAGAGTGAAATTTGAATTCTTCTTGACCTATTTATATACCTTTAATTTCTGTCTTTTGTCCAATGGCTCTGGCAATTTCAAGGATGAAGTTGAATAGAAGTGGTGAAAGAGGGGGCACCCTGTCTGCTTCCAGTTTTTAGAGTGAATGCTTTTAACCTTTCTCTACTTATAATGATGCTTCCTTGGGTTTAGCATAGATAGCTTTTACAATGCTTTTACAAAGTTCCTTCTGTCCCTAGTATTTCTAGTGTTTTGACAGGTAGGGGTGCTATATTTTGTTAAATGCTTTTTCTGCATCTATTGAGATGATCAATAAACTTACATCTCTCTTAAATAAACTTAATCTCTCCCCTTTGGCTAAACAATCAGATCATCTCCAGTCCTATAAATATTTTAATGAACATTTTCCTACATAAACCTATGTGACCATTTCGAATTATCTATTCAGAATTTAATTTAAATCTGACATAAAAGAATTTGTTGTGCAGTTTCTTTATGAGACAGTTCGCAGGGGACAAGATGTGATTCCCCAGGGCATGCCCCTGGCCACCCTCCACCTGCCCACACTCCTCTCAGTACAGTGGGCCTTTCAGATAATTAACCCACAAAATGGATGGTTCCACAGATTAGGTCACAAGTCTCACAGTCTAATCATTTCACCTCTGAACACTGCTACTGTGGCTGACCCTGAGCTTTTGGTAGGGGAATACCTTATTTCTAAGCCATAATAGTACCTACAGTCTATGTGCTTTGGTTAGAATTCCTTCATGTAGTCTGGGAGAGTAATCGGGTGCCAAAACAAGATTAAAAAGAAATATCTGGTAACTGAAGATGTGACATTTGGAGCTTGGGGAAAAGCTCTGAAGAGGAGCCCTGGGTGGAGTACTTTAAAGTTCTGGTGACGAGGACACAAGAGGGGACCTGGTCTGTGGAGTAGCTGAGTGGCAGTGGAATCACTCATTAAAACATAAAAAAATGAGAAGGAGCATGTCTGGGGAGAGGAAAGGAGAAAAGGATGTTGGGCCTGGAGTCTGGGTACCTGCGGGGTCTCCCCGAGGAGATTCCATGAGGCAGCGGGACAGGTTCCCAGGAGATAGGCCTGGGAGTCATGACTTAGAGTGACTGTGGAAGTCACAGGTGCTCATAAAGCCAAAAGAGAGCAGGATGAGGAGAGAGGGCCTGATGGACAGTGCAGAAAAGAAGGTGTCCAGAAGGAGGCTCACCAGCTATCAGCAATTATTCTGCACAAGAGTGTCAAATTTCTGCTCTCTGTACCAGGCCTTCTGCACCCCAGTCTAAAACCTCTGCTCTCTATACCAGTCCTTCTTCACCCCAGTTTCCAACCTCTGCTCCCTGCAACAATTCTTCTCCAACCCAGTCTCCATGTTCTGCTCTCTGAAACACTCCTTCTGCACGCCAGTCGCGAACATCTGCTCTCTGCAACACTCCTTCTGCACCTCAGTCTGAAAAATCTGCTCTCTGCAAAAATCATTCTGAACCCCAGTCTTCAACCTCTGCTCTCTTTGACAGTCCTTCTGCACCTCATTCTCCAAACTCTGCTCTCTATAATATCCTTCTGTACAACAGTCTCCAAACTGTGGTACCTGTAACAGGCCTTCTGCACCCGAGTCTTCAACCTCTGCTACTTGCAAGAATCTTTCTGCACCCCAGTCTCCAAGTTCTGCTCTCTGAAAGAGTCCTTCTGCACCGCACTCTCGAACATCTGCTCTCTGCAACAGTCCTTCTGCACCTAAGTCTGAAAACAATGCTCTCTTCAACAATCATTCTGCAATCCAGTCTCAAAACTCTGCTCTCTGTAACATTCCTTCTGAACCTCAGTCTCCAAACTCTTCTTTCTATAATATCATTCTGCACCCCAGTCTATAAACTGTGCTATCTGTAACAGTCCTTCTGCACCCAAGTCTCCAACCTCTGCTCTCTGTAACAGATCTTCAGAACCCCAGTCTCCAACCTCTGCTCTCTGTAACAGGCCTTCTTCACCCCAGTCTCCAACTTCTTCTCTCTGAAACGATCATTCTGCACCCCAGTCTCCAACCTGTGCTCTCTGCAACAGTCCTTCTACACTCAGTAACCAAACTCTGCTCTCTGTAAGATCCTTCTGCACCCAAGTCTCCAAACTCTGCTCTCTGTAACAGTTCTTCTATACCGCAGTCTCCAAATTGTGCTCTCTGTAACGGTCATTCCGCACACCAGTCTCCAAACTCTGCTTTGTGTATCAGTCGTTCTGCAACCCAGTCTCCAAACTCTGCTCTCTGTAACAGTCCGTCTGCATCTCATTCTTCAACCTCTGCTCTCTGAAACAGTCCTTCTGCACCCCAGTCTCAAATCTATGCTCTCTGCAACATTTCTTCTTCACCCCAGTCTCCAAACTCTGCTCTCTGTAACAGTCCTTCTGTACCGCAGTATCCTACCTCTTCTCTCTGAAACAGTCCTTCTGCACCCCAATTGTCAACCTCTTCTTTCTGTAATAGTCATTCTGCACCTCAGACTACAACTTATGCTCTCTGTAACAGTCCTTCTGCACCTCAGTCTGAAACCTCTGCTCTCCACGATTCTCCTGCACCCCAGTCTCCAACCACTGCTCTATGTAACAGTCCACCTGCACCTCAGTCTCCAAAATCTACTCTCTGTTATTTACTTCAGCAAACCAGTCTCCAAACTCTGCTCTCTGTAACAGTCCTTCTGCACCCCAGTCCCTAACCTCTCCTCTCTGTAACAGGCCTTCTGCACGCCAGTCTCAAAACTCTGAACTCTATAGCAGGCCTTCTGCACCCCTGTGTTTAACCATGGCTCTCTGAAACTGTCCTTCGGCAACCGAGTCTCCAACATCTGCTCTCTGCAACAGTCCTTCTGCAACCCAGTCTCCAATCTCTGCTCTCTGTAACAATCCTTCTGCACCTCAGTCTGCAAACTCTGTTCTCTGCAACGGTCCTTCTGCACCTCATTCTCAGACCTCTGCTCTTTGTAAAAGGCCCTCTGCACCCCAGTCTCCATACTCTGCACTCTGTAACAGTACTTCTGAACACCAGGATCGAACATCTGCTCTCTGCAACAGTCCTTTTGCACCTAAGTTTGAAAACGCTGCTCTCTGCAACAATTTTTCTGCATCCCAGTCTTAAACCTCTGCTCTTGTAACACTCCTTATGCACCTCTGTCTGCAAAATGCTCTCTGTCTGATCCTTCCGCAACCCAGCCTCAAAACTGTGCTATCTGTAACAGTCCTTCTGCACCCCAGTCTCCAACCTCTGCTCTCTGCAACAGTCCTTCTGCACACCAGTCTTCAACCTCTACTCTCTTAAGATCCTTCTGCATCACAGTCTCCAACCTCTGCTCTCTGTAACAGTCCTTGTGCACCCCAGTCTCCAACCTCTGCTCTAAGCAACAGTCCTTCTGCACCCAGTTTTCCAACCTGTACGCTCTGAAAGATCTTTCTGCACCCAGTTCTCCAACCTCTACTCTCTGTAAGATTCTTCTGCACCGCAGTCTCCAAACCATGTTCCCTGCAACAGTCCTTCTGCACCCCGGTCTCAAACCTGTGCTCTTTGTAACAGTCCTTCTGTACTTCAGTCTCCAACCTCTGTTTTCTGTAGCGATCCTTCTGCACCCCAGTCTCCAACCTTTTCTCTCTGCAACAGTCCTTCTGCACCCCAATCTCCAACCTCTGCTATCTGCAACATTTCTTCTACACACAGGTCTCCAAACTGTGCTCTCTGTAACTGTCATTTTGCACCCCAGTCTAGAACCTCTGCTCTCTGTAATGATCTTTCTGCACCAGAGTCTCCCACCTCTGCTCTCTGCAGTGATACTTCTGCACCCCAGACTCCAAGCTGTGGTCTCCATAACTGTCTTTCTGACCCCAGTCCCAACCTCTGCTCTCTGTAAATATCCTTCTGAACCTCAGTCTCCAACCTCTGCTCTCTGCAACAATTCTTCTGCACCTCAGTTTCCAACCTCTACTCTCTGTAACAGTCCTTCTGCACCTCAGTCTCCAACCTCTGCTCTCTGTACCGATCCTTCTGTACCTCAGTTTCCAAACTCTGCTCTCTATAACAGTACTTCTGCAACTCAGTCTCCAACATCTGCTCTCTGTAAAAGGCCTTCTGCACCCCAGTCTCCAAACTCTGCTCTCTGTAACAATCCTTTTGCACCGCAGTCTGCGACCTCGGCTCTCTGTACAGTTCTTCTGCACCACAATCTCCAAACTCTGCTCTCTGTAACAGTCCTTCTGCCCCCCAGTCTTCATCATCTGCTCTCTGCAACAGTCCTTCTGCACCTCAATCTCCAAACTCTGCTATCTGTAACAATTCTTCTGCACCTCTGTTTCCAACGTCTGCTCTCTATAACAGTCCTTCTGCACCCCAGTCTTCGAAATTTGCTCTCTGCAATGGTCCTTCTGCAACCAAGACTCCAAACTCTGCTCTCTGTAACGGTCCTTCTGTACCACAGTCTCCAACCTCTTCTCTCTATAACGGTCATTCTTCACACCAATTGCCAAACTCTGCTTTCTGAAACAGTCCTTCTGCACCTCAGACTCCAACCTCTGCTTTCTGTAACATTTTTTCTTAGCCTCAGTGTGAAACCTCTGCTCTCTGCAACAATCCTTCTAAACCTTAGTCTCCAAACTGTGCTATCTATAAAAATCCTTCTGCACCCCAGTCTCCAACATCCGCTCTCTGTAACAGGTCTTCTGCAACCCAGTCTCCAAACTCTGCTCTCTGTAACAGGCCTTCTTTACCCCAGTCTCCAAGCTCTGCTCTCTGCAAAAGTCCTTCTAAACACCAGTCTCCAACCTCTGCTCTCTCCAACGATCATTCTTCATCCCAGTCTCCAACGTCTGTTCTCTGTAAGATCCTTTGCACGCCATTCTCCAAAATTTTCACTCTGTAACAGTCATTCTGCACCTCAGTTTCCAACCTCATCTCTCTGCAATGGCTCTTCTGCACCCCAGTATCCAAACTCTGTTCTCTGCAGCTGTCCTTCTGCACCCCAGGTTGCAACCTCTGTTCTCTGTAACTGTCCTTCTGCACCACATTCTCCAAACTCTACTTTCCGTATCACTTATTCTGCACCCCAGTCTAAAATATCTGCTCTCTGTATCAGTCCTTCTGAAACCCAGTGTCCAATTTCTGCTCTCTGCAAAAGTCCTTCTGTACGCCAGTCTCCAACATCTGCTCTCTGCAACGATCCTTCTGCATCCCAGTCTCCAATGTCTGCTCTCTGCAACAGTCCTTCTACACCACAGTCTTTAACCTCTGCTCTCTGCTATAGCCCTTCTGCACCCCGTCTCCAACCTCTGCTCTCTGCAACATTTCTTCTGAACCCCAGGCTCCAACCTGTGCTCTCTGTAACTATCCTACTGCACCCCGGTCTCCAAACTCTGCTCTCTTTTGCGATCCTTCTGCACTTCAATCTCCAACCTTTTCTCAAGGCAAAGATTTTTTTGCATCCAAGTCTCCAACCTCTGTTGTCTGTAACAGTCCTTCTGCACATCAGTTTCCAACCTCTGCTCTCTGTAACGATCCTTCTGCACCTCATCTCCAAACTCTGCTCTCTGTAGCAGGCCTTCTGCACCACAGTTTCCAACCTCTGATCTCTGTAACAGTTCTTTTCATCCCCAATCTCCAAACTCTGCTCTCTGTAACACTCCTTCTGCATCCCAGTCTCCATTCTCTGCTCTCTGTAAGAATCCTTTGACACGCCTGTCTCCAACCTATCCTTTGTGTAAAAGTCCTCTGCACCTCAGTCTCCAACCTCTGCAGTCTGCAACGGTCCTTCTGCACCCCAGTCTCAAAATCCTACTCTTTGAAAGGATCCTTCTGCACCTCAGTCTCCAAACTCTGCTCTCTCTAACAGTCCTTCTGCACCCCAGTCTCCAACATCTGCTCGCTGCAACGGTCCTTCTGCACCCCAGTCTCCAAACTCTGCTCTCTGTAACAGTTCTTCTGTACCGCAGGCTCTAACCTCTTCTCTCTATAACGATCCTTCTGCACCCCAATTGCCAACCTCTGATTTCTGTAACAGTCCTTCTTCACCTCAGACTCCAAACTCTACTCTCTGTAACAGTCCTTCTAATCCTCAGTCTGAAACCTCTTCTCTCTGCATCGATCCTTCTACACCCCAGTCTCCAAACTGTGCTATTTGCAACAATCCTTCTGCACCCCAGTCTCCAAAATCTGCTCTCTGTAACAGGTCTACTGCAACCCAGTATCTAAACTCTGCTCTCTGTAACAGTCCTTCTGCACCCCAGACTCCAAACTCTTCTCTCTGCAATGATTCTTCTGCACTGCAGTCTCCAACATCTGCTCTCTGTTACAGGTATTCTACAACCCAGTCTCTAAACTCTTCTCTCTGCAACAGTCCTTCTGCACCCATGTCTCCAAACTCTGCTCTCTGTAAGATCCTTCTGCAACCCGTTGTCTAAACTATGCTCTCTGTATCAGTAATTCTGCACCTCAGTCTCCAACCTCATTACTCTGCAACGGCCCTTCTGCACCCCAGTCTCCAAACTCTGTTCTCTGCAAGAGTCCTTCTGCACCCCAGTCTACAAACTCTACTTTCCATATCAGTTATTCTGCATCCCAGTCTAAAACCTCTGCTCTCTGTAACAGTCCTTCTGCAAATAAGTCTCCAACCTCTGCTCTGTGCAACAGTCCTTCTGCACCCCAGTCTCCAACATCTGCAGTCTACAAAAGTCCTTCTACAACCCAGTCTCCAACCTCTGCTCTCTGCAACGATTCATCTGTATCCCAGTCTCCAATGTCTGCTCTCTGCAAGAGTCCTTCTACATCCCAGTCTCCAAACTCTGCTCTCTGCTACAGTCCTTCTGCACCCCAGTTTCAAACCTCTGCTCTCTGCAACATTTCTTCTTTACCCCAGTCTCCAACCTGTGCTCTCTGTAACTATCCTACTGCACCCCGGTCTCCAAACTCTGCTCTCTTTTGCGATCCTTGTGAACCTCAGTCTCCAGCTCTGCTCTCTTCAAGGATCCTTCTGCATCCCAGTCTCCAACCTCTGCTCTCTGCAACAGTTCTTCTGCTCCCCAGTCTCTAACATCTGCTCTCTGTAACAGTCCTTCTGCACATCAGTGTCCAAAATCTGCTCTCTGTAAAATCCTTCTGCACCTCAGTCTCCAACCTCTGCTTTCTGTAACTATCCTTCTGCACCTCAGCTCCATTTTCTGCTCACTTTAACAGGTCTTCTGCACCATAGTCTCCAAATTTTTCTCTCAGTTACAGTTCTTCTGCACACCAATATCAAAACTTTGCTCTCTGTAACACTCCCTCTGCACCCCAGTCTCCACCCTCTACTCTCTGTAAAAGTCCTTCTGCACCTCAGTATCCAACCTCTGCTCTCTCTAAGATCCTTCTGCAACGAATTTTCCAAACGCTGCTCTCTGTAACAGTTTTTTTGCACCCCAGTCTCCAAACTCTGCTCTCCGTAACAGGCCTTCTGCACCCCAGTCTTAAACCTCTGCTCTCTGTAACAGGCCTTTTGGACCCCAGACTCCAACCTGTGCTCTCTGCAACGATCATTCTGCACCCCAGTCTCCAAACAATGCTCTCTGTAACAGTCCTTCTGCATCCCAGGATCCAACATCTGCTCTCTGAAAAAGGCCTTCAGCACCTCAGTCTGAAAACTCTGCTCTCTGCAACAATCCTTCTGCACCCGAGTTTCCAACCTTTGCTCTCTGTAACAGTTCTTCTTAACCTCAGTCTCCAAAATGCTCTTTGTAATATCCTTCTGCAACCCAGTCTCGAAATTGCGCTATCTGTAACAGTCCTTCTGCACCCCAGTCTCCAAACTCTGCTCTCTGTAACAGATCTTCTGCACCCCAGTCTCCAAATTCTGCTCTCTGTAACAGGTTTTCTGAACCCCAGTCTTCAACCTTTTCTCTCTCCAAGGATCCTTCTGCACCTCAGTCTCCAAACTCTGCTCTCTGTAACAGTCCTTCTGAACCCCAGTATCAAAACTCTGCTCTCTGTAAAAGTCCTTCTGCACCTCCGTCTCCAACCTTTGCTCTTCGTAATGGTCCTTATGCACCCCAGTATTCAACCTCTGCACTCTGTAACAATCCTTCTGCACCACAGTCTCCAAACTCTGGTCGCTGTAAGATTCTTCTCTACTCTAGTTTCCAAACTCTGTTCTCTGAAACATTCCTTCTCCACCCCAGTCTTTAACCTCTGCTTTCTGCAAGTGTCATGGGGCACCCCAGTCTCCAACCTCTATCCGGTGCAACAGTCCTTCTGCTCCCAGTCTCCAACATCTACTCTCTGTAACAGTCCTTCTGTACCGCAGTCTCCAAACTCTGCTCTCCATAACGGTTCTTCTGCACCCCAGTATTCAAACTCTGCTTTCTGTATCATTCCTTCTGCACCTCAGTCTGAAACCTCTGCTCTCTAAGATTCTTTGGCACCGCAGTCTCCAACCACTGCTCTCTGTAACAGTCCACCTGGACCTCAGGCTCAAACCTCTGCTCTCTATAAGTGCCTTCAGCAATCCAGTCTCCAAACTCTGATCTCTGTAACAGTCCTTCTGCACCCCAGTCTCCAACCTCTCCTCTGTGTAACAGGCCTTGTGCACGCCAGTCTCAAAACACTGCTCTCTATAGCAGGCCTTCTGAACCCCAGTCTCCAACTTCTGCTCTCTGCAGCAATCCTTCTGCACCCCAGTCTCCAAACATTGCTCTCTGCAATGATCCTACTTCACCCCAGTCTCCAACCTCTGATCTCTAACACAGTCATTCTACACCTCAGTCTCCAAATTCTAATCTCTGTAAGATTCTTCTGCACCCCTGTTTCGAACCTCTGCTCTCTGTAACAATCCTTCTGCACCCCAGTCTTCAAATCTGCTCTCCGCAACAGTCCTTCTGTACCCCAGTCTGAAAACTCTGCTCTCTGCAACAGTCTTTCTGCACCCTAGTTACCAACATCTGCTCTTTGCTACAGTCCTTCTGCACCCCAGTCTCCAACCTCTGCTCTCTGTAACAGTCCTCCTGTACTGCAGTATAAAACCTCTGATCTCTGTAACGGTCTTTCTGCACCCAAGTCTCAAATCTCTGCTTTCTGTATCAGTCCTTCTGCACCTCAGTCTCCAACCTCTGCTCTCTGCAACAGTCCTTCTGCACCTCAGTCTCCAACCTCTGCTCTCTGCAAAAGTCCTTCTGCACCCCAGTCTCAAAAGTCTACACTCTACAAAAGTTCTTCTGCACCCCAGTCTCCAAACTCTGCTCTCTGCAACTGTCCTTCTGCACCCCAGTCTCCAAACTCTGCTCTCTATAACAATTATTCTGCACCTCAGTTTCCAAGCTCTGAACTCTGATACGTTCCTTCTGCATCTCAGTCTCAAAACTCTACTCACTGTAACAGTCCTTCTGCACCTCATACTCCAACTTCTGCTCTCTGTAGGATCCTTCTCCAACCCAGTTTACAAAATCTGCTCTCTTTAAGAGTCCTACTGAAGACCAGTCTCCAACCTCTGCTCTCTCCACCAATCCTTTTGCACCTAAGTCTCCAACCTCTGCTCTCTGCAACAGTCCTTCTGAACCCCAGTCTCCATACTCTGCTCACTTCAACAGTCCTCCTGCACCACAGCCTCCAACATCTGCTCTCTGTAAGATCCTCCTGCAATCCAGTTTCCAAACTCTGCTCTCTTTAACATTCCTTCTCCACCCCAGGCTCCAACCTCTGCTTCCTGCAAGTGTCCTGGGGCACCCCAGTCTCCATCATCTGTCCTCTGCAATAGTCCTTCTGCTCCAAAATCTGCTGTCTGTAAAAGTCCTTAAGTAACACAGTCTCCAACCTCTGCTCTCTGTAAAGGTCCTTCTGCACCCCAGTCTCCAATCTCTGCTTTCTGTATCAGTCTTTCTGAACCCCAGTCTTCAACCTCTGCTCTCAGTAACAGTCCTTCTACACCTCAGTCTCCAACATCTGCTCTCTGTAACAGTCCTTCTGCACCTCAGTCTGAATCCTCTCCTCTCCAAGATTCTTCTGCAGCTCAGTCTGCAACCTGTGCTCTCTGTAACAGTCCTTCTGTACCCCAGTCTCAAATCTCTGCTCTCTGTAACATTCCTTCTATACCGCAGTCTACAAACTTTGCTCTCCGTAATGGTCCTTCTGCACCCCAATTTCCAATCTCTGCTTTCTGTAACAGTCCTTCTGCACCTCAGTCTCCTAACTCTGCTCTCTGTAACAGTCCTTCTACACCTCAGCCTCCAACCTCTGCTCTCTGTAACAGTGTTTCTGCACCTCAGTCTGAAACCTCTGCTCTCCAAGATCCTTCTGCACTCCAGTCTCCAACCACTGCTCTCTGTAACAGTTCACTTGAACCTCAGTCTCCAACCTCTGCTCACTGTAAGATTCTTCAGGAACCCAGTCTCCAACCTCTTCTCTCTGCAACAGTCCTTCTGCACCTCAGTCTCCAAACCCTGCTCACGGCAATGGTCTTTCTACACCTCAGTCTACTACATCTACTCTCTGTAAGAGTCCTTCTTCACCTCAGTCTCCAACCTCTTCTCTGTGTAAGATTCTTCTGAAAACCAGGCTCCAAACTCTGCTTTCTGTAACAGTCCTTCTGTACCTCAGACTCCAAACTCTAATCTGTGTAACAGGCCGTTTGCACCCAAGTCTCCAAACTCTGCTCTCTGTAAAAGTCCTTCTGCACCTAACTGTGAAACCTCTGCTATCTGCAACAGTCCTTCTGCACCCCAGTCTCCAAAATCTGCTCTCTGCCACAGTCCTTCTCAACCCCAGTCTCCAACCTCTGCTCTCTTTAACAGTCCTTCTGTACTGCAGTCTCCACACTCTACTCATTGTAAGGATCTTTCTGATCCCCAATCTTCAAACTCTGCTTTCTGCATCAGTTTTTCTTAACCCCAGTCTCCAAACTCTGCTCTCTGTAAATTTCTTTCTGCACGTCAGACTCCAACCTCTCTCTCCGCAACATTCTTTCTGCGTCCCAATCTCCAACTTCTGCTCTCTTCAACAGTCCTTCTTCACCTCAGTGTCTAACCTCTGCTCTCTGTAAGATCCTTTTGAAACCCTGTCTCCAACCTCTGCTTTCTGCAATGGTCCTTCTGTACCCGAGTCTCCAACCTCTATTCTCTACAACAGTCCTTCTGCACCTTACTCTGCAACCTCTGCTCTCTGCAACAGTCTTTCTGCACCCCAGTCTCTAACCTCTGCTCTCTGTAACAGACTTTCTGCACCTCAGACTCAAACCTCTGCTCTCTGCAACAGTCCTTCTGCATCCCAATCTCCAACCTCTGCTCTCTGCAACAGTCCTTCTGAACCTCAGTTTCTGAATTCTTTTCTCTGTAAGATCCTTTCGAAACCCAGTCTTCAACCTCTGCTTACTGCAATGATCCTTCTGCACCTAAGTCTCCAACCTCTGTTCTCTACAACACTTATTCTGTACCCCAGTCTCCATACACTGCTCTCTATAACAGTCCTTCTGTACCGCAGTCTCCAACCTCTGTTCTCTGTAAGGTTTCTCCTGCACCCCAGTCTCCATCCTCTGCTTTCTGTATCAGTAATTCTGCACCACATTCTCCAAACTCTGCTCTCTGTAACAGTCCTTCGGCACCTCAGTCTTCAACCTCTGCTCTCTGCAATAGTCCTTCTGCACCCCAGTTTCCAATCTCTGCTCTCTGCAACAGTCTTTCTGCACCCCAGTCTCCAACATCTGCTCTCTGCAACAGTCCTTCTCCACCCCTTCTTCAACCTCAGCTCTCTGTAACAATCCTTTTGCACCCAACTCAGCAACGTCTGCTTTCTGTATAAGTCCTTCTGCACCCCAGTCTTTAAACTCTGCTCTCTGTACCAGTCCTTCTGCACCTCAGTCTCCAACCTCTACTTTCTGCAGCCTCTTTCAACCTCTACTTTCCCCAGTCTCCAAACTCTTCTCTCGACAACAGTCCTTCTGGACGCCAATATCCAACCTCTACACTCTGCAACAGTCCTTCTACACCCCAGTCTCCCACCTCTGCTCTCTGGAACAGGCCTTCTGCACCCCAGGCTAAAACCTCTGCTCTCTGTAACAGTCCTTCTGCACCTCAGTCTGAAAACTCTGCTCACTGCAACGAACCTTCTACACCTCAGTCTCCAACCTCTGCTCTCTGTAACAGTCCTTCTGTACCTCAGTCTACAACCTCGGCTCTCTGTAAGATCCTTTTGCAACCCAGTCTTTAACCTCTGCTCTCTGTAACTGACCTTCTGCACCCCAGTCTCCAAGCACTGATCTCTGTAACAGGCCTTCTGCACCCCAATCTCCAACCTCTGCTGTCTGTAACAGGACTTTTGACCCCAGTCTCGAAACTCTTCATTTTTCAACGATTCTCTGCACCCCAGTCTTTAACTTCTGCTCTCCGCAAATGTCCTTCTGCACCCCAGTCTCCAAACATTGCTGTCTGTCACATCTTTCTGCACACCTGTCTCAAACTTCTGCTCTCTGTAACAGTCCTTCTGTAAAGCAGTCTCCAACCTCTGATCTCTGTCAGGGTCCTTCTGCACCTCAGTCTCCATCCTCTGCTCTCTGCATCACTCAAACTGCACCCCAGACTCCAAACTTTGCTCTCTGCAACAGTTTTTCTGCATCTCCGTCTCCAACCTGTGCTCTCTGTTAAAGTCATACTGCACCCCAGTCTTCAACCTGTGCTCTCTGTAAAAGTCCTTCTTCACCGTAATCTCCAAACTCTGCTCTTTTTAACTATCCTTCTGCGCCACAGTCTCCAACCTCTTCTCTCTGAAACTATCCTTCTGCACCCCTGTCTCCAACATCTGCTCTCTGCAACGATCTTTCTGCACTCCAGTTTCCAACCTCTGCTCTCTTTAACTATCCTTCTGCACCCCAGTCTCCACCCTCTGCTCTATGCAACAGTCCTTCTGCACCAAAGTTTCCAACATCTGCTTCTGCAAAATTTTTTCTACACCCCAGTCTTCAACTTCTGCTCTCTGCAACAGTCCTTCTACACTCCAGTCTCCATACTCTGCTCACCCCAACGAACCTTCTGCACCCCAGTCTCCAACCTCTGTTCTCTGCAACAGTTATTCTGCACCCCAGTCTCCAACCTCTGCTCTCTTTAACAGTCATTCTGTACCGCAGTCTCCAACCTTTGTCCTTTGTAAGGGTCCTTATGCACCCCAGTATTTGACATCTGCTTTCTGTGTCCGTCGTTTTCCACCACAGTCTCCAAACTCTGCTCCCTGTAAAAGTCCTTATGTACTGCAGTCTCCAATCTCTGCTCTCTGTAAGGGTACTTCTGCACCCGAGTCTCCAACCTCTGCTTTCTGTATCAGTTTTTCTGCACCCAAGTCTCCAACCGCTGCTCTCTATTTCGATCCTTCTGCACCTCAGTCTCCAAGTCTGCTCTCTGCAACAGTCCTTCTGCACCTCCGTCTCCAACCACTTTCTCTGTAACAGCGCTTCTGCTCCTTAGTCTCAAACATCTGCACTCTGTAAGATCCTTCTGCAACCCAGTCTGTAAACTCTGTCCTGTGTAACAGGCCTTCTGCACCCTTTTCCAAACTCTGTTCTCTGTAACAGTCCTCGTGTAGTGCAGTATCCAAAATATGCTCTCTGTAACGGTCCTTCTTCACACCAGTATCCAACCTCTGCTTTCTGTATCAGTCCTTCTGCACCCCAGTCTCCAACCTCTGCTCTCTGTAACAGTCCTTCTGTACCGTAGTCTGAACCTTTGTTCTTTGTAAGGGTCCTTATGCACCCCAGTTTCCAACCTCTGCTTTCTGTATCCGTCGTTTTCTTCCACAGTCTCCAAACTCTGCCCTCTGTAATAGTCCTTCTGCACCTGAGTCTCTGAACTCTGCTCTCTGCAACAGTCCTCCTGCACCGCAGTCTGAAAACTCTGTTCTCTGAAACCATCCTTCTGCACCCCAGTCTCCAACCTCAGCTCTCTGTAACAGTCCTGCTATACCTCAGTCTCCAACCTCTGCTCTCTATAAGATCCTTCTGCAACCCTGTCTCCAAACCCTGCTTTCTGTAACAGTCCTTCTGCACCCCAGTCTCCAAATTCTGCTCTCTGTAACAGGCCTTTTACACCCCATTCTCCAACCTCTTCTCTCTGTAACAGTGCTTCTGCACCTTAGTCTACAAACTCTACTCTCTACAACTGTCCTCGTGCAAGCCAGTCTTCAACATCTGCTCTCTGCAAAATTCCTTCGGCACCTCAGTCTGAAAACTCTATTCTCTGCAATGATCCTTCTGCACCCTAGTCTCCAACATCTGCTCTCTGAAACAGTCCGGCTGCACCTTGGTCTACAATCTCTGCTCTCTGTAAGATCCTGGTGCAACCTTGTCTAAAAACTCTGCTCTCTGTAACAGATCTTCTGCAACCTAGTCTCGAAAATCTGCTCTCTGTAACAGGCCTTTTGCACCCCAATCTCCAACCTCTACTTTCTGTAACAGTCCTTTTGCACCTCAGTCTCCAACCTCTGATCTCTGTATCAGTCCTTTTGCAGCTAAGTCTCCAAACTCTGCTCTCAGCAACGATTCTTCTGCACCTCAGTCTCCAAACTCTTCTCTCTGTAAAAGTCCTTCTGCACCCCAGTCTCCAACCTCTGTTCTCTGCAACGATCCTTCTGCACCCCAGTCTCCAACATCTACTCTATGCAAAAGCCCTTCTGAATACCTGTCTCCAACCTGCTCTCTGTAATATCCTTCTACACCACAGTTTCAAAACTCTGCTCCCAGTAATATTCCTTCTCCACCACAGTCTCCAACCTCTGCTTTCTGCAACAGTACTGCTGCACCTGAGTCTCCAACCTCTGTTCTCTGTAACTATCCTTCTTCTCCCCATTTCCAACATCTTCTATAACAGTCCTTCTGCACCTCAGTCTCCAACCTCTGCTCTCTGCAAAAGTACTTTCTGAACCCCGGTCTCCAACCTCTGCTCTCTGTAAGATCCTTCTGCACCCTAGTGTCCAAACTCTGCTCTCTCTAACAGTCCTTCTGCACCTCAGTCTCCAACCTATGCTCTCTGCACTCGTCCTTCTACACCCCATTCTCTGACCTCTGTTCTCTGCAACAGTCATTCTGAACCACAGTTTCCAACATCTGCTCTCTGGAACACTCCTTCTGTACCCTAGTCTCCAACGTATGCTCACTGTAACAGTCTTTCTGTACTGCAGTCTCAAAACTCTACTCTCTATAAGATTCTTCAGCAACCCAGTCTCCAATGTCTGCTCTCTATAACAGTCTTTCTGCACCCCAGTCTCCAACCTCTTCTCTCTGTAACAGGCCTTCTGCACGCCAGTCTCCAAACTCTTCTTTCTGTAGCAGGCTTTCTGAACCCCAGTCTCCAAAATCTGCTCTCTGCAACGATACTTCTGCAATCCACTCTCCAACCTCTGCTCTCTGCAATGATCCTACTGCACCCCAGTCTCCTACCTCTGATTTCTGTAACAGTCCTTCTACAACACAGTCTCCAAATTCTGCTCTCTGTAAGATCCTTCGGCACCCCTGTATCCAACGCCTGCTCTCTGTAACAGTCCTTCTGCATCCAAATCTTCAAACTCTGCTCTCTGTTACAGGACTTCCACACCTCAGTCTCCAACATCTGCTCTCTGTAACAGTCTTTCTGCACCCCAGTCTCCAACCTCTACTCTCTACCACAGTCTTTATGCATCCTAGTTACCAACATCTGCTCTCTGCAACAGTTTTTCTGCACCCCAGTCTCCAACACCTGCTCTCTGCAAAAGTTCTTCTACACCTCAGTCTGAAAACTCTACTCTCTGCAACGACCCTTCTGTACCCCAGTCTCATACCTCTGCTCTCTGTAACAGTTCTTCTGCACCTCAGTCTCCCAACTCTGCTCTCTGTACGATCCGTCTTAAACCCAGTCTTTAAACTCTGCACTCTGCAAAAGTCCTTTTGCACCCCAGTCTCCAAACTCTGCTATTTGTAAGATCCATCTGAACCCTAGTTTCCAACCTCTGCTGTCTGTAACAGTCTTTCTGTACCCCAGTCTCCAAACTCTGCTCTTTGTAACAGTTCTTCTGCACCTCAGTCACAGACCTCTGCTCTTTGTAACAGTCCTTCTGCAACCCAGTTTCTAAAATCTGCTCTCTGCAACAGTCCTTCTGCACCCCAGTCTTTAACCTCTGCTCTCTGCAATGATCCTACTGCATCCCAGTCTCACACATCTGCTCTCTGCAACGGTCCTTCTGCACCCCAGTCCCAAACTCTGCTCTCTTTAACAGTCCTTCTGTACGGCAGTCTCCAACCTCTTCTTTCTATAATTGTCCTTCTACACCCCAATTTCCAAACTCTGCTCTCTGTAACAGTCCTTCTAAGCCTCAGTCTGAAACTTCAGCTCTCTGCAGCAATCCTTCTAAACCCCAGTCTCCAAACTGTGCTATCTGTAACAATTCTTCTGCACCCCAGTACCCAACATCTGCTCTCTGTAACAGGTCTCCTGCAACCCAGTCTCGAAACTCTGCTCTCTGTAACAGGCCTTCTGCACCCCAGTCTCCAACCTCTTCTCTCTGCAAAAGTTCTTCTGCACCACAGTCTCCAAACTCTGCTCTCTGCAACGATCCTATTGCATCCCAGTCTCCAACGTCTGGTCTCCATAAGATCCTTCTGCACCCCGTTCTCCAAAGTTTGCTCTCTGTAACAGTCATTCTGCACCTCAGTCACCAACCTCATCTCTCTGCAACGGCCCTTGTGCACCCCATTATCTAACCTCTGTTCTCTGCAGCTGTCCTTCTACACCCAGGCTACAAACTCTGCTCTCCACAACAGACCTCCTGCACCCCAATCTCCAACCTCTGCTCTCTGCAAACGTCTTATTATACCCAGTATCAAACATCTGCTCTCTGCAACGATCTTTCTGCATCCCATTCCCCAACGTCTGCTCTCTGCAACAGTCCTTCTACATACCAGTCTCCAACCTCTGCTTTCTGCTACAGTCCTTGTGCACCCCAGTCTCCAACCACTGCTCTCTTCAACATTTCTTCTGCATCCCAGTCTCCAACCTGTGCTCTCTGTAACTATCCTACTGCACCCCGGTCTCCAAACTCTGCTCTCTGAAGAGATCCTTCTGCACCTCAGTCTCCAACCTCTGCTCTCTGCAATGATCCTTCTGCATCCCAGTCTCCAACCTCTGCTCTCTGCAACAGTCCTTCTGCACCCCAGTCTCAAAGCTCTGCTCTCTGTACCAGTCCTTCTGCACATCACTGTCCAACCTCTGCTCTCTGTAACAATCCTTCTGCACCTCAGTCTCCAACCTCTGCTCTCTGCAACGATCCTTCTGCACCCCAGTCTCCAACGTCTGTTCTCTGCAACAGTCCTTATGACCCCAGTCTCCAGCCTCTGCTCTCTGTAACATCCTACTCCACCCCAGTTTCCAAACTCTGCTCTAGGTGACATTCCTTCTGCACCCCAGTCACCACCCTCTGCTCTTTGTAACAGTACTTCTGTACCACAGTCTTCATCTCAGCTCACTGCAACATTTCTCTACACCCCAATCTCCAAACTTTGCTCTCTGTAACTGTATTTCTGACCCAAGTCTCCAACCTCTGCTCTCTGTAACGATCTTTCTGCACCTCAGTCTCCAATCTCTGCTTTCTGCAACCATCCTTCTGCACCACAGTTTCCAAACTCTGCACTCTGTAACAGTCCTTCTACACCTAGTCTCCAAACTCTTCTCTCTGTACCAATCTTTCTGCACCTCAGTCTTCAAACTCTGCTCTCTTTAAGAGTCCTTCTGCACTTCAGTCTTCAACCTCTGCTCTCTGTAACAGGCTTACTGCACCACAGTCTCCAACCTCTGCTCTCTGTAACAGTTCTTCTGCACCCCAATCTCGAATCTCTGCTCTCTTTACCAGTCTTTCTGCACCCCAGTCTCCAACCTCTTTTCTCTGCAACGATCTTTCTGGACCTCAGTCTCCAACCTCTGCTCTGCAACAGTCCTCTGCATCTGAGTCTGCAGACTCTGCTCTCTGTAAGATCCTTTTGCATCCCTTTCTCAAACCTCTCCTCTCTGTAACAGTCCTTCTGCACCCCAGTATCCAAACTCTGTTCTCTGTAATGGTAATTTTGTACCGGAGTCTCCAACCTCTGCTCTCTGGATCAATCCTTCTGCACCTCAGTCTCCAATCTCTGCTCTCGGTAACAGTCCTTCTGCACCCTATTCTCCAACATCTGCTCTCTACAATGGTTCTTCTGCACCAAAGTCTCCAATCTCTGCTCTCTTTAACAGTCGTTCTGTACCGCAGTCTCCAAACTGTTCTCTCTATAACGGTCCTACTGCACCCCAATTGAAAACCTCTGCTTTCTGTAACAGTCCTTCTGCACCTCAGATTCCAAACTCTGCTCTCTGTAACAGTTCTTCTAAGCCTCAGTTTGAAAGCTGTGCTGTCTGCAACAATCCTTCTGCACCCTAGTCTCCATTTTCTGCTCTCTGTAGCGATCCTTCTGTACCTCATTCTCCAACCTCTGCTCTCTACAACGATCGTTCTGCACCCCAGTCTCCATCCTCTGTTCTCTGTAACAGGTTTTCCGCAACCCAGTCTCTAAACTCTGTTCTCTGTAACAGGCTTTCTGCACCACAGTCTCCAACCTCTGCTCTCTGCAACAATCCTTCTACATCCCAGTCTCCAACGTCTGCTCTCTGTAAGATCTTTCTGCAAACCGTTCTCCAAACTTTACTCTCTGTAACAGTCATTCTGCACCTAAGTCTCCAACCTCATCACTCTGTAACGGCCCTTGTGCAACCCAGTATCCAACCTCTGTTCTCTGCAGCTGTCCTTCTGCACCCCAGGCTACACATTCTTCTCTCAGTAACAGTCCTTCTGCACCCCAGTCTCCAAACTCTACTTTCAGTATCAGTTATTCTTCACCACAGTCTAAAACCTCTGCTCTCTGTAACAGTCCTTCTGCACCTCAGTCTGCAATGTCTACTCTCTGCAACAGTCCTTTTACACCCCAGTCTCCAACCTCTGCTCTCTGCTACAGTCCTTCTGCACCCCAGTCTCCAAAATCTACTTTTCGTGTCAGTAATTCTGCACGCCAGTCTAAAACCTCTGCTCTCTGTAACAGCCCTTCTGCACCTCAGTCTCCAAACTCTGTTCTACTCAACAGTTTTTCTGCACCCCAGGCTCAAATCTCTGCTCTGTGCAAAAGTCCTTCTACACACCAGTCTCCAAAATCTGCTCTCTACAAGGATGCTTCTACATCCCAGTCTCCAACGTCTGCTCTCTGCAACAGTCCTTCAACACCCCAGTCTCCAACCTCTGCTCTCTGCTACACTCTTTCTGCACCCCAGTCTCCAACCTCTGCTCTCTTCAACATTTCCTCTGCACCCCAGTTTCCAACATGTACTCTGTAACTATCCTACTGCACTCCGGTCTCTAAACTCTGCTCTCTGTAGCGATCCTTCTGCACCTGAATCTCCAACCTTTGCTCTCTGTAATGGTCCTTCTGCACCCTATTCTCCAACATCTGCTCTCTACAACAATCCTTCTGCACCAAAGTCTCCAAACGCTGCTCTCTATAACGGTCCTTCTGCACCCCAATTTCCAACCTCTGCATTCTGTAACAGTCCTTCTGCACCTCAGATTCCAACCTCTGCTCTCTGTAACAGTCCTTTAAAGCCTCAGTCTTAAACGTCTGCTGTCTGCCACAATCCTTCGGCACCATAGTCTCCAAACTGTGCTATCTGTAACAATCCTTCTGCACCCCAGTCTCCAACCTCTGCTCTCTGTAACAGGTCTTCTGCACCCCAGTCTCCAGACTCTGCTCTCTGTAACATGCCTTCTGCTCCCCAGTCTTCAACCTCTTCTCTCTGCAACGATTCTTCTGCAATCAGTCTTCAACCTCTGCTCTCTGCAACAGTCTTTCTAAACCGCAGTCTTCAACCTCTGCTCTCGACAATGATCCTTCTGCATCCCAGTTTCCAACAACTGATCTCTGCAACAGTCCTTCTGCACCCCAGTCTCCAACCTCTGCTCTCTACAATGATCCTTCTGCACCCCAGTCTCCATTTTTTGCTCTCTGTAAGAATCCTTTTGCACGCCAGTCTCCAACCTCTCCTCTCTGTAAAAGTCATTCTGCACATCAGTCTCCAAGTTCTGCAATCTGTAAAAGTCCTTCTGCACCCCAGTCTCAAACCTCTGCACTCAGAAATGATCTTTCTGCAACTCAGTCTCCAAACACTGCTCTCTTTAATAGTCCTTCTGCATCCCAGTCTCCAACATCTACTCTCCGCAATGATCCTTCTTCTCCCCAGGCTCCAACATCTGCTCTCTGCAACAGTCCTTCTACATCCGAGTTTCCAAAATCTGCTCTCCGTAACAGTCCTTCTGCACCTCAGGCTCCAAAATGTGCTCCCTGTAATGGTCCTTCTGAACCCCAGTCTCCAACCTCTCCTTTGTGTATCAGTTTTTCTGCACCCAAGTCTCCAACCTCTGCTCTCTGTATCAGTCGTTTTGCACCTCAGTCTCCAACCTCTGTTCTCTGCAGAAGTCTTTTTACACCCCAGGAACCAAACTCTGCTCTGTGTAACGATCCTTCTGCACCATAGTTTCCATCCTCTGCTCTCTGCAACGATCCTTCTGCACCCCAGTATCCAACCTCTGCTCTCTGTATCAGTCCTTCTGCACCACAGTCTCCAGACTCTGCTTTCTGCATCAGTCCTTATGCACCCAAGTCTCCAAACTCTGCTCTCTGCAACTTTTTTTCTGCACCCCAGTCTCCAACCTGACCTCTCTGTAACTGTCCTTCTGCAACTCAGTCTCCAACCTCTACTCTCTGTAACAGTCCTTCTGCACCCCAGTCTCCAACATCTGCACTCTGCAACGATCCTTCTCCTACCCAGTCTTTAAACTCTGCTCACTGTAAAAGTCCTTTTGTATCGCAGTCTCCAACCTCTTCTTTTTGTAACGGTCCATCTGTACCCCAATTTCAAACCTCTGCTTTCTATAAAAGTCCTTTTGCACCTCAGACTTCAACCTCTCCTGTGTGTAACAGTCCTTCTAAGGCTCAATCTGAAACCTCTGCTCTCTACATCGGTCCCTCTAGTCTC